>NC_072732.1:6745689-6826863 GCF_026930045.1 Uloborus diversus
AATGCACAAAACGAAACACATTTCTTGTTCTAAAAACGTGTTTTTCATTATTATTTTTTACATGCCAAGGAAAACGTAAAATGCGGGAAATATATAACATAAACGAATATAAACATAAATGCATAATAAAAAATATAACAAATGAATTTGAAAATGAATACAATATGAAATAGAAAGATATGATTAAAAAAATCCATCCGAGTTCAATTAATATCATTAATATACGGGAAAACTGAAGCCATATAATAAAAAAAAGTAAAATGCGGGAAGAACGTAGAATCGGGAAACGTTCTGTCGAATTTCACTGCGTATACGATCAACAAGCATGAAGATAAATATTACCGTATAACAAATTGAACGATTTTTCATAGTATTTTTTTAAAGATATTCAAAGTCAAGAGATTTTTTCCTTTTTTTATGTCCTTTTGGGCGACTGTGCATCGTGAGAATCAATCTAAAATCATATTTCTTCGACTTCGATTACAAACTATTTTTCTTGAAGAACCTCTTTCCCTTGACTAACATTTCCAAAGAGTACTCCAGAATGTGTTTTAAAAAGAAAAACCTACATAATTTCCATCTCCTTCCTGTGAGATCACCCAAAGAAAATGTGTATTGGCATTTTTAAAGTCTTATTGTCAAAAATATTAGAACCCCTGAACCTTCTTTTCTCTCGCAGCGTCGTTAAGCGTAGGTCTTATAGCTTCAAAAAATTCCGGAGTTAGAGCAATCACCTCTTCCTCTAACATGACAACATGTATCATAAATTTGCTTTTTTTAACTTGAAAAACAAAATTTTCCAGGGACTGTCCCAAATGTGATTTTAAGGCTTCAAAAATTTCCAGGGAAGCGACGAGCTCCTTTAAATAAAATCCTGGCTGCGATTTGTTCACATTATCTACTCCTTATCCAGTTTAGTTGAATATCTAACATTATACAATGAAACACATGAAACAATTATACAATGAAACTGTTTACAAACGAGTAAGAGCTGAATGAAAACTTTTTTTTTTTTTTTTGAAAATTTTATAAAAACAACTAAAGAGTAAAGATACATTTGTAAAAAGTAAAATATAATGTTGAAATTCACTTACTCATCTTCAATCTAAGTTTTGATTACTCGCCAATATCACAATCATCAAATAACCACACAGAAACCGCTGGCAGCGACAACCGAGGCTGAGATCATACAACTTGGTTGCTTGAGAACGTAAGTAAATTCTGGATTCGTATGTTGAGTTGTTCGGATGCTTCACAAACGCATTGCTTTAATTTAACTTTTAATTTATTGCAATTTTTAGGTTCTGGAAAAACATCGATAGCATTGCTTGACTTTTATAAAAACCAGAACGAATTAAATTTGTTTTTTTTTTTTTATTTTGCTCTAGAAATATACACAGTGGAAATAAAATTAAGATGCTAAGGCACAAGTGCACGGATCCTAGATGACTCATAAAATGTAGGGACAAAGTAACTAGAAATTTTTGTACTTACAATCCTTATGCATAGTCAGGGGTGTTCACGAGGGTAGGGTGTCGAGGGCGAAGATTTGAGCCATTTAAATTTTTAGGGCGGTTATTCCAAGGGGTATTTCTTTAGGAGGGGAGGCCTCTCATTCTGAGGGACACTTCGTAGCACTTGAGTTGGATGCAGCATTGCTTTTGGGACAGGTGCAGTTCTAAAAAAGGTACCAATGTTCAACGGTTAACTTAACTCATTTCTAAATTTAATTTGTATTGATGTAAGTTAAGAATGATTCTGTTCGATAAGTACAGTGAAGCACCGTTTATACGTTTTTGAAGGGACTTAATAAAAAAAACGTATAAACGAAAACCAACGTATAAGAGGCATTCGTTGATATGTAATAGACTCTGTAGGGACCCATTTAAAAAACGTATAAATGATAAAAACGCATAAAAGAGAAGCGTATAAACTGTGCTTCACTGTATATATATTTTATAACTTAGTGTGTTTCTCTAAGAGAGAGCAATGGCGGAATTCCCGCATTTCAGCGAATGAATACATTAGATGTGCGTGAAACACCGCAACGGTGTTATCATTTAACTCGAGGACTGATTATTGTATAAAATAGCTGTGACCTTGACGAGAGACCTCCGTTACAACGAATACGATCGAGCTGATTGCGTGTTATACAGGAGATTATGCGTTGTATTCGACCCCCCCCCCCCAAGCGGTGCCCTGAAAGTGATTTTCTCTCTCTCTGTACAGTCGACTCCCGTTACAATGCGATTCGACTTACGCGAGATGGCTGTAAGGCGAATTTTCTCCCAAGTTACAAATTTTAGAGTTAACGCGATTTTTTCGTTCACAACACGAATTTTTATAAGGAAGTATCGGTTTCGTTATTGGCTGCTAAATATTGATTTCGGGAATGTTATTACATCCCTTTAAGCATCAATGAGAGCGAAATTCCCCACATCAAACTAGTCAACTCATCGAGTTGTTAGTGCATCAAATAACCGCTCAGCATCTTTATTTATTTTTTTCATTCTAAATATTAAAGTCGATGAAATATATTGGTTTCTTAGTGGCACCTTTATCTACACTTTGTGAAGATGGGGGGGAAAAAAGTTTCTGATTTAAAAAAAGCAGGGGGGGGCGCTAAGATTCTCGAGATGCTTGAACAACTACAAAACGCCGATGGTAGCGCAACAATAAATATGAGTGGATCTTCCATGCGTACAATTAAAAGACAAAACAAAACGATAACCGTAAAAGTTTAGAACTTAGTTTCAGTATTTAAGCTTGTAGATCAATCTACCAAATAAATAAAATGAAAATAGAATGCTCTTGTATCATGGATTAAAGAGATCAGGAAGAGGGGCTGTTGTCACAAATTGAGCCACAAATGATTATAGAGCATAAATTATCATTATCTTCCTTTTTTAACTCATAAATATGTTAATGTATCTATTGTACAGTGTACAGTACTATTGTAGGGCATCATTTTATTATTACTACGGACTGTTTTATTTTATGTCTTTCCCAACCATTGATCATTCATTTTGTGCATCTTAAAGTATGTCATGTTAAATAAAACTCTTTTTATTTTTAAATACAGTAAAAGTTCCGTTCTTTATGTAAGAAACTGTAATGTATAGTTGAGGAATGCTTTAAAGCAGTTTAAGGGGTGTTTATAAGCGTTTAAAGGAATTCGATACGGTTCTAAAAAAAATATGTTCATATATTTTTTTCACAACGCGAAATTTCGACTTACGCGAGGAGTCTTGGAACGCATCCCTCGCGTAAGTCGGGACTCGACTGTAATGTAAATATTTCTTTAATTGTCTTAGAAAATTTTGAGAAGTCCGTAAATCGGATTTTTAGAGAAACAATTGTTTCTTTAAAAAAAATCCATAATAGATTTTCGTACGTGTTTAAGAAGATGTGGAAAACGAAGGCTCTCTGAAGTAAATCTTCAAAGGAAAGAAGCGAGATTAAATTGGAATATACGGATGTAGGAGAAGCTTTGTCTTCTAAGCCGGAAGTCGTGGGTTTGATTCCCGCAGGTGTACTGGGTGTTGTTGTCTTCTCTTATGTAGCAAACCCTTCCTGTGAGCGCTTTGTACGCTGTCCTCTATGTATATAAAATTGTTTAGCATCTAAATAAATAAGTAAAATAGGAGTACGAGGCCTCTGTGGCTCCAAAGTAGAAGCTGGGTTTCGCAGTCAGAGGTCGTAGGTTCCATTCTCGCCGATGCCGAAGGTTATTTCCTTATCTTTTGCTGCAAATCTTCGCGAGCATATGTCCGGGAACAAGGCGCTTTGTTTGCAATCCTCTATGCATGTGAAACCGTTTAGCTTCGGTATAAATAAATTGGTTTAATAATTTTTTTTCTAAATTTATCTTTAAAAAAAATCTAATACGAGCATTGGCGGACCAGGGCTTCAAACCCCGGTCCTCTTGGTCCCGAGCCGAACGCTATATCCACTGATCTATTCTGGCTCCTTCCTTCGGAACTTAAACAAGAAGAAAAAATAAAAATACATCTTAATTAAAATATTTATTCAAATACAATAAAATTAGCTAGCGTCGTAATTCAATCAGAGCATTGTTTCCTTCTTATATAAATCGTTATTTTTCGGAAATGAAGGATTAAAAAAAAAAGTTTTATATTTAGGAAAAAAATACAGAGGTAAGAGCGTTGATGGACCAATAAAGGCTTCCAGATCACACGCAAGTCATTTTACCAATCAGTAAAGATTCTCTTGGTTTTATTGCAGATATACTGTCTGACCATGAATTGTATGGAAAGACAAACATCCGTTTTACAGCCGGAAATGGACAAATCTATTATTTTTAGCGATGTCAGCTTTTGCAGAAGCAGAGTCTCATTCAAATGAGCGGAATACGCGCATCAAATTTTACTCTCTCCCCCCCCCCCTCATTCAGATAGATTCGTCTCATCTGGACGTTTGAAAATTCCATACAATCCGTGGTTGGACAGTAATTGTTACCGTTTATAACACGTCAGAAATATGCCCGGCAGCGAAAATTAATTCGTCGCCAAGATTAGCATCATCAACCGATTGAAATCAAATGGAAGCACTGCAAGCAGATATAGCCGAACTAACGAAAACTTTCAAAGAATTTTCTGAAACGCAAGATTACGTAGTAGGTCAAGGGTCAAGGTAGCATAGAAGGAGATTCAAGTCTAGATTCATCTCAACTTGGTACGAATTTTACTGGCATCATTTTAAATTTGGAAAAAATGCAAAGAACTGCGTACAGTCAAGCAAGTTGAAATGGGAAATCCGGAAAACGAATAAACCAATCGATTAAAGCGGCCGGTGATTTTGGCGAGAAAAAATGCCACCAGTATTTCTATTCTATTCAAGAGTCACAACTGACTTCAACTGTATTTATTTCGAGGACTGCATACTAAGTGCCTTGCCTCTATTATTTTATATACCGATAGATGGCAGCACCATCACCGGATCGAACAGTTAATGAGAATTTAGAACTAGTCCAAGAGCTAATAGCTACCTGGTACTAGCACCCCCAGAGGTATCGTTTCACTTGGAGGACATTGAGACCACGAGCATATTTAACGTCGCCCAGTCCCCTTTAATGACGACGGTGGGTCTTCGACCGGCGAGGATCGAACCCGAGTCCCTCCGGCCCCAAGTCCAATGCCTTACCGATCAGGCTACCACGGCCCCACCAGTATTTATTTGACAAATCCAATCTGAAAGAAATTGCAAATCTTCTTCAGTTCTATCCCGGGTTGATGACTTTTCGGTTTGGCGACAGTTTTTGACGGCAATAAATTAAAAAAAAAGAAAACCTAAAAGCAGAATGACAACAGAAGCAAAAAGGAAAAACACAACAAAAGACTTGGCAAAGTTGTCGCCGAAAATAAATGGCGCCAACCCAAGGGTAATGCTGAAGCTATACCAAAATTGCCTTAAAAAAGCAATAAACAAGAAGAAAATGCAATAAATGAGATTAATGGGAAAAGAAAACGAGGATAACATTTTAATACCAAAGAATTAATTTCATCAACACACCGTTATGAACGACGTAACTCGTTATCTAACAATCACGAAAGGATTAAATCTAAAACTATGCCACGGTCATGGTACCTGAATGCTCAATAGCGGCCTAGCATTAATAGCTGGCTTGTTATATCTGGTTGAAGTTCAATTCTGCACTAGATATGTCATACATTCCGAAACTTAAGCTAAACATTTCTCTTCACGCTTCATTCAAATCAACTTTTGAGAATTGGGAGTAAACTTTGAATGTCAGATTGCCATCCCCTTTACTTCCAATAAAAGATTATGTTGTGGAATTCTGTCATTAATAAATGAACTGAAAGGGAGATAAATATGAAGCAACCAAAGGTAAGTCGAGAAAGCCCTCAGCAAGGGCAGTGCTAATAATGCGGCCTTTATATGGTTGTAGTAATAATATTGTGTGAATCGTAGACTAATAGCAGGCAAAGACTTTCTGCTGACTTATTAATGCTCCTGCATGATTTATAATGTACCTACACAGGTGTGTAGTCAAGGCGGAGGGGTTACTCAAAACTCAATTTTTTTCTTGTTCGACCATAGAATAGGACTTAAGTATTCTTTTTTGAGCAATCACGATTGCTTATTGCTTTCATTTGACTGTTTTGATGTGCTATCATTTTATTTTCCCGCCAGCACCCTCTGCAGCACCACCGTCGACCGGCCACCTCACGATGCTGCTCCTCTATCGAAAACCGTCTACAGGTTACGTCAATATCCTACACTTACACGCATACATCATACACGCACGTACACACAAACACACACACACACGTACATACGCCTACACACATACACAAACACACACAAACACATACACACGCATACATACAGACAGACACCTACACATACACACACACCTATACACAACTACCCACACACTCATGCCTGCACACAGACACAAACACATATGCCTACACACACATACACATTCTCCCCCCCCCACACACACAAACACTCATACACACAACTACCCACACACTCATACCTGCACACATACATAAACATACAAGCCTACACACACATACACTTACCCCCTACACACAAACACACATACCCCTCACACGCATAAACACACACGCCTACATACACACACACACTCGTGATTGCGAAAAACATAATTTGAATTCAAGAGATCAAAATTCAAATTATTATTTTTTTTTCCTCCGTCGCTTTTTCTTTCTGTTTTTTTTCCCCTTGCCATTAATTATGCTTCAGATTTGAATGCTGCTAAAACTTTAAGGAGAACGATATTCCAACAATATAAATTTACCATATTGTTGCCAACTTAAACTTGTAACGCAACACATATTAGCAGTTAATTCATTGTTGTAATTGTCAACAAATGTGTTCAACAATGCCGTAACTCGGCAACAGAGCAAACAAAACTGAAAATCTTCACTTTGAAGCAGATTTGACGCTAAATAGCTGGATTCTAGCTTCCGCTCTGAAAATTTTTTGCTATATTTGTGAAATTTGGCGAAAAACTTGAATGAAAGTAAGTCAACATGTTTCTCTAGCTTTTGCCTTATACCTTAGTTACTCGATTTAAAATTTGATAGCATGAATTGCGTTTTTCGTTAAACGAATGGTTATGTCAAATGTGGCGATGTTTTTGGTGGTAAAATCCAGTTGGTGGAGCCAAAGAAAGTGGAGTAATGCACACAACTGACACAGTTGTCAAATTTCAGATGTATTACCCCTGCACCCCGCCCCCCTCCCGTCCATTTTGGGTTCGGCTATTATTGTTTGGTTGCCTAATATAGAAAATAAGATACACTTTCTTATATAATAAGTTATATTTTGCTATATTGGACTCCCAGTTGTAGTGCATTGCGTAAAAACGTAGGGTCATATGGATGATTCAGTTTCCAAATCGATTAATTTCACTTTTAAAAAAATCATCATTTCTGCTTTAAGGAGTTTCAGTACCTCAAAAATGATGAAACTATCAAAAAAAATTTATTGCTTATTTCAAAACTAAAACTATTCTAAACACAGGGGAAAAGTTTCATTGCTTTAGTTTAAATATTTAAAAAGTTATGAGTGGTTTTAGGCCATGCTCGCTATGTGTTGTTATGCGAAAGAAAAACTTGAAATTGCTTTTTCTCGATGATGGTTTTTTTTTGTGTTTTCATGTCATTAGAATCCCTAAGGATTTTTTTCTATCAAAGATAGAGCTTTAAAGTAATACTTTTTGAAATTGAGATAACATATTTGACAAAACTTTGCATTGGACAAACATTTTATATATTACTCAAATGTTTAGAGCATGTTAAACTTTTAAAAACCAAATTTAAAAATTGATTTTTTACATAATTAATCACAGAAAATTTTCTAATAAACTCATAAGCAAATGAATGCACAGATTTTTAGAGATGATTATAGTGGTCGTTTAGCAAAAAACTTTTTTTTAATTAGTGCAAAAATAAAAAAAGCCTTAGGGATTTTAAAAAATTGAAATTTTCCTCAATTTTTTGAATTTTTGGAGAAAATAGGCAATATTTTTAAATTTTGAAAGTAAATTATTGATTACGAAATAAGTATGCATGTTATGGTTTCAAAGAAATAGAAAATTTATTTAAATTTTAAAAATATTTTTGAAAGGTACTGTGATCCCTTAATAGTGCTTAATCAATGCTTAGCAGGTGAATTTATATTAAAGTTTTGGTTCAGTACATTTCTGACCACGTGATGGCGGAAAATCTTTACTAATAATAAAGCTGAAAGTCTCTCTGTCCGGAGGATGTCTGGATGTCTGTGATGCGCATAGCGCTTAGACCGTTCGGCCGATTTTCATGAAATTTGGCACAAAGTTAGTTTGTAGCATGGGGGTGTGCACCTCGAAGCGATTTTTCGAAAATTCGATGTGGTTCTTTTTCTATTCCAATTTTAGGAACGAAAATATCATAAGATGGACGAGTCAATTACGAAATTATCATAACGTGGAACCGTAACATGGACAGAAGCCAATTGGCGAGATACGAAATGATCATAACGTGGAACCGTAAGATGGGTACAAGCCAATTGGCGAGAAATTCGCCATACATTATTTGTAAATATACAGGCGAACCAAAAGACCTTTTGATTTTTCTATTACGGGCAAAGCCGTGCAGGTATCACTAGTGTAACATAAGGTCCTATCTACTCCTATGGATAACCCCATCTTCTTCATAACTTTTCTCTACTTTTTGTTTTATGGAGTTAATCGACTTGGAAAGTGAGGCATCCATATGATGAAAGTGGGGTTAAAATCAAGTCCCACAAAGCTGACTGTTAAATTAGTTTTAATGAATTTTGGATACCATTTTTAAAATGGACTCATATTGATTACGTAATTAAGTTGCAATTTTGTTAGATTTTTCCCTCACAGTGATACAATAAAATGGTGGGGAAAGAAAGGGGTAATGTAAAAATTAATGCATATTTATGCAAATATGAATAATGCACCTTAATGAATTTTGGATACCATTTTTAAAATGGACTCATATTGATTAAGTATTAAGTTGCAATTTTGTTGGATTTTTCCCTCACAGTGATACAATAAAATGGTGGGGAAAGAAAGGGGTAGTGTAAAAATTAATGCATATTCATGCAAAAATATTTACTGTTGATTTTGAAGTTACGAATGCAGTACAATAAATGAATGTTGATTATATAAAAAGTTTCAAATGCTAAATACATATACATATATATATCAAAGGTGAACTATTACCGGAACGATGTTTTTGTAATACAAAAAATTACATATAAATTAAAATAAAATTTCAAGTTCAAAAATTATTATTGAACATATTTTCAAATCAACGTTTCCAAATGAATAATAAAAAAAGAATCTATTTTAAATTAAATACATGAAACTACCTATATATTTGAGTACTGTGTGGGAGACTTAAGTATTGCAAGAGAGCAAACATTTCTATAAAATGCAAATTACCTACATTTACTGTTCTTGTTTTACAACTTGATAATTTTGTAAAATTTACCATACATTTTAATGTATATATATATATATATATATATATATATATATATATATATATATATATATATATATATATATATATATATATATATATATATATATATATATATATATATATATATATATATATGGAAATAATTCAATTTTTTGATGAAACTTTAAATATTATACCCAGTGTGAAATACTATTTGTAAATATACAGGCAAACCAAAAGACCTTTCAATTTTCTATTACGGGCAAAGCCGTGCGGGTACCACTAGTATAAACATATTTTAATACTATTTCAAAAAATGTACACATGTTTAAAAATATTTTAATTACTAATTGAGTACTGAAAAAAAGCAGAATTTTTAAAAAGTGTGCAAAGGACCATTTCTCCTCACCAAACAAAGATATGAATGTAATTGATTCGATTTTTGCATTCTGAGTTCCAAGCAAGGAAAGTGAATGCTCAGTTTATGAAAGATAATATAAAATAAAATTTCAATAGATCACTGCTCAGATGCGATCATTCGAATACCGCCATTGCTGCTTCTGCACTTGCATCACTAGTTTAAGTGCCACGCGGTACTACGAACAAATTACACTTTTATTGTTTCATTACTATCAGTGTATAACTACAGTAGGCGCCGCTTAATGTGATCACGGTTAATGTTATCATTCGCTTAATGTTATCAAAATCACCAAGTCTCGGAACACTTGTATATTAACACACGTTAAAAAAGTCGGATATTGTAATCAGCGTCTTCGTTTATTGTTATCACTTTTTCATAAACTTTCAATTTTTTCCCCGTTTTTGATCCTCAATTAACAGACATACACAGGCAAACCCTAACGAGACTAACTTTCTGTGTAGCATTTTGTCGTTTTCAATAGAAGTTGAAAATTTTTCTAGGAATGAAGCTACAGAAAGTTCGCTCCCAGTGACCACAGACTCCCCCTAAGAAAACTTTCTTTTGCACCTAAAAAATACAGTCGCTGGACAGCCTGTTGCAGGAATTGATGTAGGACCTCCATTGTTGCCATTACTTTGTAAACTATTAAAGAATTGTGTCGAGATTGAAAACAAAGCGAAGTTGAGTTAAAATTTAAACAACAAGCAAAACCATGCTGGAAAAGATAGAAAAGCTGAATGTGCTTTGAAACTGGTTTACGAATGTCAGGGAAAACGGTCATATTTTACTTTACCAATTACTATGTGATTAAAAATTGCATCATTTAGCTTTAACTTTTTATAATTCAGATATTTCCATTCTGTTCATTTAATAATTTATAATTTAAAACTTCGTTCAGTTGAGTTATTGTGATTTTAATTTGAGGTTGCCAAAATAAATGCACCTTAATTGGAAAAAAATCATTATTTTGTGTCTCCTGGATTCTTTTCGGTTATTGTTATCATATTATATTCGTCTCAAAGTGATCACATTAAGCGGTGCCTACTGTATTATAACTAGCAGAATTAGTCTTTTAACTTTTTTATTGTTGCTTTATTTTAGGTACTTTGAATGAAAATGGATCTCTCAAAACCATCTCAAGACATGAAGGAATACTCCAAGTAATTAAATTTTAATTATTTTTTTCATAGTCATTGCATTTAAGCTAATTGTACTGAAATTAATTGTGACTTTCGCAAAAGGCGATAAGAAATTCACACACACACAGTCCTTTTCACTCGCTTGTTTTCGTGATGCATGGTGTCTCAAAAACCCAAAAAATACAAACACAAAACACAGCAAATGAGTTGTCGACGTTGTTGGTGAACGGCTGGTGTGGCGTGATGGTAAGGCGATGGCCTTCAATGCCTTGGACCCGGGTTCTGACCTGAGGTGGCGAGTCGGTGGATTTTCGAGACGCATAAAATCGTCAACCCCCATGTCGTATGGTTATGCGGCACGTAAAAGATCCTTTGGATATTCACTTGGCTTTGAATTCCATCGGCAGAATTGAATTCCTGGTGCAGTTTTCGCGAACTGGAAGTCAAAAACTACTAGTATACATGCATCAGTGCCTTACTGGTGGCAGTAAGGCACTGATGCATGAGGTTCATGTATTATCATGTATTGTGTATGTCTTGATGCATGAGGCTCTAACTGGTGGCACATGAAAGACGGATGCTTTATCGGTTAGCGCACTAGGTCTGGTAAAGGTCAAATGGCCTCCTCCACAGCCCCACTGGGAAAAAAAAAACATTGTGGGTGAAAAGTTATATTTATTTCTCCCATAGCATCCCGTTCCAGACTCAATTAAAATTAGTTTCAGAAAAAAAAACTGCACAAAGTAGATCCTCAGTGCTCAAACGCCACATAGAGTTTACGAATGGTTTCTGAGACCTCAAAACGTGGTGGAGCAGTCATTCAGCTGGTTCTAAACCTAGTCCCTTTTCATTTCGTAGTCGGCTCTAGTTTTATCTGCTCTACTTATTACAGACCACCCTGGAAAGCTAGAAGTCCCAAAAGACGGGCAAAAACCTTCGAGTTGTTGGTAGTTATAGATTTAAAGGAAGTTCCCACGATCTTCTAAAGAGTTTGTGACCCAATGAAAATTTCGTGGCAGAAAGGAATATTCGAATTGTGAGGCTTCGAATTATCGTGTGAGGACTGCACTTTTCTTCTTTTTTTATTTTTTATTTATTTTATAGGTTCCTAACTTTTTATTTTAATTTTTTTTCTTTCAAATATTCTTTTTCCTTCACTATTAATTTATCTTTTCTTTTTAAGCACTCTTATTATACTTAAAGTGATGCTCAAGTCATTTAAAATCAAACTTTCGCCGAAAAATATGCATGTTTCAACACTCAAATTTATAGTGAGATAATATAATAAGAAATTCTCTCCCTGACTTGAGCCGCACTTTTCTTCGTTTGTCGTGTCATTTTCTTAGAATAATTGAAAACTACAGGAATACTTAATTTGTCCATTCTGTCCCAGACAAGTTATTTTGTCCTTTTGAGAGCATTATGAAAAGTGCTTAATATGTTTTTTGAGCAATCACGATTGCTTATTGTTCTCACTTGACTGTTTTGATGTCCTTTGATTTTATTTTCCCACCGGCACCACCCTCTGCAGCATCACCGTCGACCGGGTCCTCACGATGCTGCTCCTCTAGCGAAAGCCGTCTCCAGGTTGCATCCATGTCCTACACACACGCGCAACAATACACAACTACACACACGCATACACATACACCTACAGACACATACACACACGCATACATACAGACACCTACACATACACACACAAAAACATACACACATACATACACACAACTACTTACACATTCATGCATACGTACAGACACCTACACATACACAAAAACATACACACACACATTCACACATCTACCCACACATTCATGCCTGCACACAGACACAAACACATATGCCTACACACACATACACACAACTACCCACACACTTATGCCAGCACACAGATACAAACACACATACACACATACCCCCTACACACACATACACATACCCCCCTACACACAAACACACATACCCTCCCCCCACACAAACACGCACGCCTACATACACACACTCATGATTGCGAAAAATATAATTTGAATTCAAGATGTCAAAATTCTATTTTTTTTTTTTAATTCTGTTATTTAATTCTGAAAATGAAAGATATTGTTGTCTATTCACTCTGAGGAAAAAAAAAAATTTGAAACCTATTTAAAGAAAAAAAAACGCGATATTGATTGAAGTGTGTTCACTCTCTGGTTGGACAACCCTATTAATGTTTGGGACACCGGATGCTTGGCGATAACAGGAACCTGGAGTCAGTATAGAAACTAATTTGACTCATTCACTTAAGTATTTTGAGCAAATATGTGTTTTAGCACGTTTACGCGCCTTGACATTGATAGATCAATATATTCAATAGCATTTTGCCCCTCATTATTTAATTTAATTCTCTCTCTCTCTATTTCCTTTAGAAATCTCCCTCATGATCAACCCAAGAATATCATTCCCAAAACCATTTTTAGCAAGAAAATCACCACAAACAACCAAGTCACCGAGGGACCATTTCCGGTGGATTACTTGGACGAAGATTTTGACTTCGCACTATTTATCTTTCCAACGGAGTGCGCCATCAACAATCAACGATCGTTTGATCGTCAAGAAGAATGGAGAAAAAAGTGCGAACAAAAGTGGAACAAAATGTCCCGCCTGAGAAAATTTTTCAAAAAGTAAGTCGTTTTCAAAATTTTAATAAAGTTACTCGACAACTTTCCTGTCTGCATTTTATCCTACCATTCCGCTACTTTCTTTCTATATATGTTTATAACTTCATTTTTCAAACTAATCAACCCTTGCGTTCGGTATGGTTGAAAAAACCCTCTGTTATGTATATCAGTGTTCTAACTAAAGACGGAGAGGTTATAACAGAACAACGCATTGTAACCATATACAAAGACAACCATGAAAAAAAAAGAAATATTTTCAAGAAGTATTTGCGAAAATCTCCGTAATGAGATTAATTAGTATTTAAAAGAAAAGCCTAACAAATAGCTCAAGGATTTTGCATTTCGTCAATTTCTTTTACATAAGTTGAATCTCGAAAGCCTATTTTACTTCTGTAGTCTGCCTCACCATGGGTAGCACTCGGCAAACTACAAATATTAATACTTTTATGTTCGTCCCGCAGGCAAAATTGTAAGTAAGGTTGTTTAGCAACATTGCCTATCGGTTTGGGAATGGATTTGCCTGAAAACGATACCAAGAATAGTGGGGTGGTCTACAAATTTCTTCTTTTTTGCTACTCTAAAACGTTATTGTATTAAATCTGAGCATGACTAAGTAAAGTCTTTTTTAAAATTTGTAGATTCATATACAAACACAAAAAACCAGATAACGTCTGGGACGCCTGGATTAAAATGTAAGAAAAGGTGAAGATCTCAAATCAACAGGCGACTATGACTACTGACTATGACAACTGACTGAGACAACTGACTGCGACAACTGACTACGACAACTGACTGAGACAACTGACTGAGACAACTGACTACGACAACTGATTGAGACTACTGACTGAGACAACTGACTAAGACTACTCTGACTTCGACTGCTGACTGAGACAACTGATTACAACTCCTGACTACGACAGCTGTCTCCGACTACAGACTGAGACTTCAAAGACTAAGACTTCATAAAGATTATGACATGATCACTGTGGATGCAATGTGGCGAACTCTTATTTTCCCTTGTGATGGCTGATTTCTAGTTCAAACCAAGGATCTCTCTTCTTTCTCCCGTGAGCAAAAAAAAATAAAAGACCCCTCTGATGCAAAAGATATCTTACAAAAAACACTGTTTTGGATCAAAAAGCTTCATCTGTAAAGATTCTCATTTTATTTATTTTTTTACTCTTTCGGATAATAAACCTATTTTAATTTGGCAGTTGTTTTCCGTTTCCTTGTTATTGAACTTAATCTTTCCTAAAGTTGGTCATTAATAAAACAATTTTCGGTATTCTTATCTCTTAAATTTAAGTCACAAATTTTCGATCATCATCATTAATCTGCATCAACAGTTTTAAAGACACTATTTTAAAGTGCTTGTTGCTAAGAACTTATTTTTTCTTTCCTGTATTTAGCCCGCTAACTTTTCATAAAGAGGTGGGGGGGGGGGGGGGGGGTTGACCATATACAGGTAGATAACACACAAAAATCTGTGGTGAAATATCATGTGCCAATGACAAAATTTATCTACAAAACGGAGTCGTCATCTATTTGTCTAAAATAATATGCATTGCATTAAAATTATTCGCAGTTTTTTTTTTTTTTTTTTTTTCCTTTTTTGAATCTTGTTTCTTACTTTTTTCCTAGCCCAATCTGTGAATGTGGCGGAGTTGTGGTAATATTTGATATCCAATTTCGTCGGACTTACACATTTAAGATGTGCTAATCATTTTGACCATGTAGAAAATATCCGACTTTCTGAAAGTAGATGCCAGATGCCATTTTTTCTTTCTTTTTGTTGCCTTTCTAGATCAAGAACTATGGCATGAACTGTTAAAAGTTTAATTAAAAGTGACAAATAGAAAAACGCATTTTAAAGGAATTCAATTAAATATCTTTGGTGTAAGAAATCTTTTAAATTATCGATATGATTCATAATAACCGCGTCTAAAGTTTAAAACGTGTAAGGAGAATTCTCGGTAGAATATCCAATGCAAAAGGTATTGCGAGAAGTAAATCGAAACTAAAAAAACATCAATAAGATGCGAAAAGATTCACCGTCTTCAAAATAAATATATGAATAAAAAAATAATAAAATAAGAAACGCCAGTAAGCAATGGATCACGTGACTCGCTATCTACCTATTATGATGACGAGGTTGAGAAACGTGAAGCCACTCCAAAATGAAATCATAAGCAATCTTAGTCACTCATGGGAGAAAAAATAGAGGGAATGAAAAGGTACTTAGTACATTTAAGATCAATTGACTCAGTCATTTCATTCCCTGACTCCTCAGCGGGCCCGTCATTTTGGTATTTTCCAGGGGGAGGGGTCAACGTGTGCATAGAACGTGTGCACAACGTGTGCAAAAGAATAACAAAGTATATTTCATTTAAGTAAGATAAGCTTTTAAAAAAGGTCCGAGGGACTAGTTGTACTAGTGGAGGGAGTGGAGGTATAAAATCGCCGAAGAAAGTGTAGGGAATCGCTATCTCATTTTAACCGTTAAGCACTAACTGGAAAGTATAAATCACTGTATTATTACTAGGGGATAAATACATCTGTAAATGGTGTTCAACAATGTACTAGCTTTTTAAGTTGCATACGTAAATGTATAGGAAGAACTGGGGCTCTTACGGTCACTAACGGGCAATTGATTCATCATCGAACAAGTTGAGGTTTTTTCATAGACTAGTTGTAGTGTGTAAGAACAGCGTGTGTTTGTAGTTTATTTCCCAATAATTAACAATGTGATATCTATTACATCTAACATATCTAATTTTCTCATACTTTGTCCAATATATCAAGTAATACAAATGTTATGATGGCTAAGTGCTGTTTTATGTCTAGGGGGCTCTATGATAAAAACCTATTTAAATTGCAGTAAGTAAGTTTTATGCTCTCTAATTAGAAAAATATATACAGAATCCTACTTCGCGGAAATTCAGTTATCGCGGTAAAGTCTGGAACGAATTAACTGCGATAAACGAGGGTTGACTGTAATTCAAAGTTCCAAACATATTCTATCAGACGCGGAAATAACTCTTTATTTTGGTACTAAATTTTTAAATATGTTTTCACTCCAAAAATCGCGAAAAATCTTTTTTAGAGGTTTCCGATTAATATATTCGTTAATAATTAATATCATCCGAAGACGCAGCCTGAACATTCTCGATCAACTCTCCTTTCGAATCAGATTATATTTTTTTTCAAAATCGGTACATCCGTTTAGGTACCACAGACATATACACAGATACAGACACGTGAAATTGATAACCCCCTTCCTTTGCGTTAAAAATAAATCTACACAATTTTTTAAAAAAACAGTACCGAAAATAATAATAATAAGGATAACAGGATTTTCGCAAAATAAGATACTTTTTGAAATTTTTTTTACATAAATGAAATATAATATGCTTAAGACTATAATATATAAGTCCTATATAAGTAATATAAATAAAAGGTGCCTACTTACGGCAATCCACTTTACTTTTCCAATCACGGTATATAAGACGATAAGTACTGGAATGAAAAAACAGTCGATGAACTCGCAAATCGTCGGTCGCAAATTTGTGATGAGTTCAGAAAATTAAGTCTAAATCAGCTTACTGGACACCATTTCATTAATACGCGGCTGACTATCCATGCGACGAAACATGTACACTTATTTGTACTGTCGTTAATTAATCATTTAAATGTCTCGAGTCGGAGCCGTTTTAATTCAATCGCAGAATCAAACTTAAAATCTTCGAAGCACATTGTTGTTTTTTGAATTCCTGAGAAGAGTACTAAAGTACCTAATAATTTAGAGTTTTTGATTTAGTTCTCACTATACACAAGCATCTTTCATATCGGTAACATCAACACACATTTGTTTCACTTCTAATCCGTTTCAATTCCAAAGCGTTTTATTTGATGTGTCCCAATCATTTCACATATCACAGTCTTATTATTTAAAGTAAATGTTTGACCGTGATGCAATGAAAGGAAAGTTTTTTATAAACTCGCCAATTAAATTAAATGGATCATGTTTTAAAAAAAAAAACTTTTTTTCATTGACTTTTTATTTTATTTCGATTTTCAGTGATAATAAAATTGTTTTCATTATTTTTGCGTTTCCTTAGGAAATACGTTGAGGATTGCGATCTATACGCTTCGGGGAATTGGGTGGGGAGGGTACGAGCGTAGTTTGATAGGGTCTTTGAAACTTAAATCCTTCTACTTCCTTTCGCAGAGTTAATTTCATCCTAAACAGGGTACACAAACAGTGTAATAGTTTAAAAAGTTCTAAATAGGTAGTAATCGAAGTAGTATAATGAGACATTATTTTGAGAAAAAAATATTTGCCCTCGTCCCCCCCCCCCGAATCTCTTTAAAAAAATTAAAAAAAAAAGTGATACATCTTCGTGAATTTAAATTTCATTACTGAAACATCTGCACATTCAAAATTAATAGGACTCCCTCGCACGTCTTTCGCATCCGTTTCTACATGTGATAATAGCGACAAATTCCATTTATAACTTATAGCAGAAATGAAGGAAATCACACCCAGAGCACCATGAGGAAACGAACCCACGACCACTCGGCTGCAAATGCCCTTACTATTCACGTTTCTCAATATTCTGCAACGATAGATATTCAATTTCAAACAATTTATCGCCCGGATATATGATGAAGTCGGACAAAACTTTGATGGCATGAAAAAGAATGTTAAACCAACAAAAAAGCACATGAAGACTTCAAGAAACACCATATTTCTTGCAGACTATTGTCCGTTTTTCTTGAGAAGACACTTCGCCACACCTCCTCGAACGCAGACTTCCATTTTACGTGGGGGTGATCGGTAAGCAATCCACGCGCTTCTAAAGGATACAACCGGAAAGCCTTAATTTGTGCCTGCATTTTAATGTGCAAAAAAGTCCTTTACAACACTTGCTTCACTTTTCTGTTATCATTTTAGTTATTCTTACATTTTACAAACTGCTGCTTTTACAACAAAATGTTATGATCCGAAATAGCTTCTGCCGAAAACAGCGAAATAGAATCATCGGATCCCACGAGACGAGGGAGGAATCGAGTTCCTTCATGCTACAGAAAAATGAGGCATTTAATCACAAAAGTAACGAAATATATCATTTTAAGAATCACAAGTATCACTTTTAAGTTGATGACTGTCATCTTTCACACGAAAGTTCAGGAAAAATCAGTAAGTCTAATTTCATTAAAAAATCAAGACATTTTCAAAATCAAAAAAAGCTCTAAAAGTCACGACAATCGTAATAAAATCAGGACAGCTGGATTTCCTACTAACTCCTAAGTATTAGTGAGGAGGGACTTTCAAACGCATGTCTCAGATTAATTCTGTGCAATTGCGCGAAGTGAATTGAAATGAAGATATCCGTAAATACCCCGGCAATTTTATAGTTCCTGAGTCGTGGATGCTGCTTAGCATTTGACGTGCGAATCTTCAAGGTTTTCTTTTCGGTATGAAGTTTTCTTATGATAGATAGAAATGTTTAATGTTTGAAAATGTATAAATAAATAATAATTTAATTTTAAAAACACAGTAATCTCCTAAAACAAAAATACATTGCCCGCCACTTGTTAAAGCCATATTTGTTCTGGGCAGGATAGCGGAGTCATAAGGAAAATGGCTGACTTCGATACCTGGATTTTAAAACACCAGACTCGGACTCCGGCTATTTTATATATTTCATTTTTTTTTCATGTTACGTTATATTAAACGTTTTGCGGCGAAAATAGGAACCGGTACATTTTTTTATCCGTGGACATTTCAATTTATTCGAAGTTAAAACTTCATCTTCCCTTGTGGGTTACAACCTATTCAGCAATTGTTGATTTTTATCTTCCTTTTTCAATATTTTGTAAAACATTCATTTATAAGAAATAAGTGATTCTTTTCTGAAGGTACTAATAGTTAGATGACAATGTGTGTATTAGTAGTACTATTTTTTAAGTATAGGTAAGCATTCCTTCGTTTTTTCACAGTATCACTCATTCACGGTTGTTACGAATAACGGCTAATACAAACTAATTCGTAGGTCTTTGACATTTCATATTAGTAGAGTTCAACTGTACTAATTTTATTTCATATTTTTTGTGAGAATCAAGCTTTTTAGACATATAGTCTTTAGATTGGGAAAGAAACATATATTTCATCGAATCCTTTGTGTTTGTGCTTTCGCGCGTCAATACCTATGTGAATTTACCGAGCACCCTCAGAAATTTCCTCCCGAGCTACGCGCCCCGACTTGCTTAAGAGATGCATTCCTTTTACTATTTTATACTGGAGATCAATGTAAAAAAATACATTATTTTTTTGTTTAAAAGAGATTACTAGAAAGTGTTAGGTGAGAAAACAGTTTGCTGACAGTTGCTATTAGGTAAAGAATGTTAAAAAATAAGCAAACTAGGAGACGTCGTAGCTGGCTATTACTTATTAATAGGCTTTTATACATGCATTAGAAAATAATTGTTCTGTTTGGAAGCTTAAGAGAATTAAGTGTATTATTATTCTTTTCATTTCTTCATTATGTGTGAAGTTCACTACAAATAGGTTGTTTTTGAGAATGCGCAGAAGTAGTCAAGTGTCCATACTTGAGACTGTTTATAGTTTAGCATGTTTTCAATTTGAACAAAGTATTCTGTTTCTTGTAAGAGCCTTAGTACTCTACCCCATTACAAAGTAAAAGTGTTCAGATAGGTCCCTTAAAAATATGCATTGTGACTAGATAAGGCTCCTGCTCCTTAACATTTTGATTTTTTTTTTTTTTCATGTGAGCTGCTATAGTTTGTAGCTCTGAACACAAATTACTTTTTTTACTTTTTTCACAAAGTTTATTTCACAACTAAAGATAAGAAGGAATTGGAAAGGGTGTGGGGTCAATAATTAAAATGAAATTCAACTCTGCTTTGGATTTGTCAAATTTTGCATCGTATAAAATCCCGTAAGTAAATGGGTGACATTGTGACTTTGTGTGTAACTTCGATTTAACGATACCCGATTTACCTATTTCCTTAATATAATGCTACATTTCACTGATTCGGATTTAACTACATTGAATGTCTTTGATCCTCAATTTAATGATGTCCTTGATTTAACGATAACTTTTTCCAGCCCCCTTGACATTCGTTAAATCAAAGGTAACTGTATTTTAAATATTGTGCCACTTTTGTGCCTGCTATGCGTCCCCTAGTTTGGAAAGATTGGGTCGGGTGCCTGGGAAGTTCCGCTACGTATTTTATCATTTCTTCTATTTCAAGGCAAACTGTCGTAGATTCTGCAGTTTAAGTCTAATACATTATGCGTTTTTAATCATGTAAAAAATCGAAATATGGCATTCTCTTTTAACGCTGTACAGATATTAGGTGGAAATTTTAACACATGCTGCTCGTTTTCACTGGAAGAAAATAGAGAAAAAATGAAAATTGTTTTACTTGTCAATAAAAGTACCACTATCAAAGATTACTAAATTTTTTTAGTTACTAATTTTCTACGTATTTACTATTGCTGTTCAAAAAAGGGATTACGGTAGTAATTGTCCCCTTACCTCCTTCTCAGGATTTCATCCCATGACAATTCTCACTAGTAAGATGTGACGGTCTTGTAACATTGTAGATGTCTTTACAAGTGTATATCGTCTTAATTTTCATTCAAAACTTGAGTTACAACTTTAAATTATAACCGAGCATTTCACGGGATGTTAAGTGAGTCAAATCGATTATCTCAGAAAGAGCATAAGTTCACTTGTTAAACTCTTCAGGAATCAATAACAAATGGTTATTTAATGGAAAAATAACTAAACTCTAGACGAATTTTTTTGATATTACCTCACCTAAATTATGTTTCATTTCGTCGCTGACGTTAATTAATTTAAAAGAAAAATCGGCTTATGCCTGAAAGTATAGTTTGGAGTGATGAAAAAGTAAATAAAGTAAAACAGATTTGTTTTAAACAGATTCAAAACATTTAAAAATAATATAAAAAATTGAAGAAAATGATTACTGAATTCCGAATGCATTAAATCATTATTTGCGAATTGAATTCTTCTTGTATTTTTATGTTTCTAAAGTCTTGTCTTTGTGAAATAAAGAATCTGATGTAAAAAATTTAAAAAAAAATACAAAAACTTAACAAACTGATAATTTATTTTAACATATATATCTGTACCTCGGAGGGATACAGCACTGTTCATTTTTTCCCCAAAATAACATTCGAGTTAAAATCGGCTTGTCTCAAATTTCCTAGATGCGTAGAGCACTATGTCCAAAACCAGTAATTAAAAAAATAATAGATATAGCGTATTTTAAAAGAACGTAAAGTCCATTTTCACTCAAAAGGATAGAACATCATGTGGTTAGAACTACTCTCCGATAAATTTATGAAAATGGACATAGTGTTTTATCCCCCCGATGTACAGTCATAAAACTATTTATATTCATCAAAAAGACATTCTCCATATAAAATATTATTTTTTTTTATCTTGCTCGTGCGTATTTTTACCAAGTTCGATGTACATATTAATATGATTTCGGTCAAAATTGCATTGAATATATATATACATAAACTTGATATTGGTTATTTCCTCCTACATTATGAAAAATTTTCTTTTGTACTCAATATTGGCAACAAGCTCTTCTTTGCGAGAATTAAAAAATAGCTAGTATGAAACCGTCCATTGTTGTTCTATAGAACATTTAAATTTTTATGAATGATGTGAATTTAAAACATTTGTCATCCTCATAGAAGCGTTTCTCCAAAATCTCAATTTGATAGAAAGAATAAAGACACCAGAGGGTGGTGTAAATAGCACCCCCGCAATCCCAGAGGTGCGAGAGGGGGGATATGAGGTATGAAGGCACAAGCTCTGAAAAAGTAACACTGTATTTAAAATAAAATGAAAGAAAACAAATCTTATGGGGTGGGGGACGCACTTGAAAATCTTGCAGATGGGGGGGGGGCACCGATGTGTATGTACGCTACAGGAAGGCACCTATTTTAGGAGTTACATTCATTTCAACAGATGTAACAGTGAACCTTGATTCCATTTCAGAATTTCATTCATAAGACATGGGATTTGACATGGCAATAACCTGTCATACCTGTATCTGTTTATTATTCATTTAACTGTCCCAAAACGCCGGTCGCGAATAACAAATGTCCTCTGAGAGAGAAATGATGAGCAATCTCGTTAAATTTCTTTAGCCTTATTTCCAGAAAAAGTCTGAAAATAGTTTTTTTTTATTTTGACCAGCATTTACGTCACTAAAATGTGCAGTTTTTTAAACAGTTCCTAGAGTGATGTTAATAAAACCCATGCGAAATTATCACGGATATCAAATTGCATTCCGATAATACTTTGTTTCACCTCTACCCAAGGCCCGTGATTTCGAATTCTTCCGGGGGGGGGGAGTAAATGGTGTGCAATACGGTGGGCCGATTTTAACTTTTTTTAAAATCGAAATCGCCTGTGTTGGGAAAATTAGTGTATTGGCATTAAATGTTTGTTATACATTTTTTTAAAAATCAAAATATATTTAGATCCCTCGCCAGCCCCTTAAAGTTTCAGCAGATATGTAAAAATTGACATTTAAAAAAAATGTTTTGAAGGAATTTCTTATGCATAATTTTTTTAATCGCTTGTGGTGGGGAAAATTTGTGTATTGACACCTTAATGTTCGTTGAAAAAGAGTTTTAATAAATAGCCGAATAGTAGCACCCTTTGGTGGTGAACAAAATAATTATTACATCATATTATATTTAAAACCTCCGCCAGGCCGTTGAAATTTGCGTCATTTGCTATTTTTCTTAGCTCTTTCTGCTTAATTTTAACTGTCGTGACAGATGGTGTGGTGTGATTGCGCAAAATATTACTTGTTTCTCTTATTCTATGATATATCATAAAACTATGTCCATCACTCACCCCTCGTCTCACAAATCGGCCTATTCTTGGCATTTATCAAAGCAAATATAAACAGGATAGAAATCCATATCTTCTCAATTTAAGCGATATGTTCTGGAGATTGCACAAATAATTGTCCACCAATTCAATAGGTAAGAAATCTCAATAAGGTATATACTTCGTTTATATATTTAGACTATTGTCGAATACATTGCAAAAGCGTATGCAAAAGTTTGGTTTCTCACTAAACTGAGTCTTTATGCACAGCCGGTGCACAGCATGTTTGGGAAGTTGTCCACTACTCAAGATATCTCAACGATGATCTGAAATTAGTAGTTGGTCCTGTTATTCAAACAGAATGGCTGTTATGGTCATCCAAAAAACCTGATTACCATGAGCAATGAAACACTATCCATGGAAAAAATTAGGCCACAGAACGATCCCAAAGACCCAATATTTTGCTAATGAAACTCTTGGTGATTTTTCATTTTACCTCTCAATTTTCAAGCAAAAGACTATGCAGAATCGATCAATTGGCAAGATCGATTCTGCAGGTACAAGAATTGTACTTGCGTACCCTCCACTGTCCCAACATATATACCTAATGTGAAACTTGCAGATGGATAAAACGAGTGATATAACTGAAAGTGAGTATTGGAATTCACACAAGAGGTTGAAAGAGTAGTTAGGTTAGTGGCAGAAGCTTCTTCATTTAATTGTGGAGCAACAAATTGTGATGGCTTTGTATGCACAGTATTGGTGTCGCGAAAAATAATGCCAAAGTTCGAAAACAAAACAAAGAGTGTAAGGTATAAAATTTCAATGTTACAAAAAAAATTTTTTCAGTGCCTAAATTTGGGAGCTGGGAGGACCATGGTGGTATTCGAATGCAGCCACCTCCTTGAAGGATATTCTAAGGAACTTGGCGTTAATTTCGGGAAAACAATCTTAAGAGCTGCTGTAAAATAGCGACGCAAACAAGTCCAATGGCGCTTTCCTCTTTTGCGCTTTAGTTTTAATTCAAAGGAGTTATGTGGTGTTATTATAGGAAAAGAAAGTGTAAAAATGTCTTTAATGAGAAAAAGTGTTTAATAAAAATCGTACTTGAAAAAATTAAAAAATACTGCAAATATTCCAAATTTTTCCGAGGGAAACGGCAGGGGGGGGGGCTTAAATTTCGTTTGATGTCAGTACATTTTTGTAACGTGCAAAGAATTTTAATAGGCAACCGTTTTTACCTCAGATGATCAAAAAAATTCTGTGTAAGAAATTTACAAAATCAGAAACTAATGTCCATTTTTACATACAGTGGCTCCCCAAAGTGTTCGTACACTTACGATTTTCAATGAAATACGCCCCTATCCATGAGTTAAAACTAATATTTTGGAATAAGTATTTAATTATTAGATCTCTTTTCAACAAAACTACATGAACATTTTTAATAACCTAATAATAAAACTTGATTTTTAAGAAATCAATAACCAAAAAGTGCTAGAAACTTCATCTCACAAAAGTTTTCGTACCCTTCAAAAAAAAAAAAAAAAAAAAAAAAATGCTCTGCGTTAGAAATTATTTTAACTCTTTACTATGTTATTATTTAGTAGATTATCATGCAGTATTAACAACAGCTTCTAAACGTCTTTGACTAGATTTCATTGTTTTTTCTTTTTTAGTGTAATTTTTTAAGTGCTCAATCGTACACTTAAACTAATAAAATACAAAGTTGTTTCCGATTGCCAAATGTTTGGCAAAGAGTTTAAAATTGTTTTTTAAAATGTTAAAATGAACAGCATGATTCATTAATTCATCAAAAATTCCAAACCACTAGGTCCTGATTCTGATATGCACCCTCACACAAGAACACCTTAATCGTCCTGATTAACTGATCCAACTAAGTTCTTAAGATTAAATTCCTCTTTTTTTTCTTCTATTTACAATTATACAACTTGAATAAAAATATTCAATTTATTTTCATCTGTAAGTTAGACGTTATTCCAAAACGTTTTGAGCTTATTTATCATGGATTTTGCGACGGAAAACGTAAGCTTTCTGTTTTTTGCACGAACAAGAAAATTTCTGCGGGAAGAGGTCCCATTTAATCCAGCTAATCAGGGAACTTTGCGAACAATTTAAGGTGAAAATTAAACGTAAAATGTTTCATTAAACTCTGCAGAAACTTTTACAGCACTCAAATGTGTATTTTTCAAAAGTTTTTGAATTGTAAATCTCCGATCACGTTTTACTAACTTTGCTGGTTGACCTTTTCTTGCCTTGTTTTCGATCCGCTTCTTTTCTTTAAAGGCATTTTATCAAGCACTTTGATATAGAATGGTATAAATTAACTTAGACATTTCAAACCAATTTGACGCTACTGTGAGGGGAAAAAATCCAAATTTCGATTAGTAATCGTTGTTTTTTACGAATACCAGCCATTTAAAAATAATAAGCAGACTATTAGGGAATAAATAAACAAAATATAAAAGCCAAATGACTTTACAGTATCATCACAGTGCAAAAATAATAAAAATCGACACATAATAATTTTAATCATGAATTTATTCGAAAATAGTTCAGTGTACGATGACTTTTGTAGAGTATTATTTCTGTCTCTTCGTTTTTTGAAAAAATTCCAAATTAAAATCAGGTAATATTTTGAAAAAAAAAGACAGCTTTTTTTTTAGAATGGCATAAGAATGATGTGAAAAAAAATGGACTTAATATTCGAGTTCAGTTTTGCGTTATTTTGATTTTACTACACAATTTCAAGGTGTACGATCACTTTGAAGAGCCACTGTATTTGTCGAAACATCAAAGGTCTGGCCGGAGGTCTAAATATGTTTTAACTACCAAACATTTCTTCGCGAACATTAGATGGCAATGCACAACTGTTCCCACCACAAACAATTTAAAAAATACACATAAAAATTTTTTAAACGTCCATTTTCACATATTTGGCGAAACTTCAAAATGCTGGCGGGGGATCTAAATATATTTTGATTTTCAAAAAGTTTATTATACGAAAATTGATGCCGATACACAATTTTTCCTACCACAGGCGTTTTCGATTTTCACAAAAATAAATAAATAAATAAATAAATAAATAAATAGGACCTATCCTAGAGTGTAACCAAGGTAAATTTTATCGGAAGCAATAACAACATGCCCACTTATATGAAAATAATTAAGCTTTTAACGTTCGGGGGGGGGGTGATGCCCGCTGTCCCCCTAAATGAAGAGCTTCCGATACCGTAATAATGCTAGATTGAAGTTACTTGTGTTTGCTTCGACACGCAGAAAAATCTGGTATTTTTTATTATCTTACAAAATTCACATTGCGTCTCACTATTCTTTCATTCAGGTTGAGAGCAGAAACGGCATCAGTCCGTTCTGCACTAAGCAAAATTTGGGCCCCCTAAATAAAGCGTTTTCTTGAACAAGGATTTCAGTTCCCTTCCACAAAAGTCGGTTTTCTCCGCATAAAAATATTGTATATCCCAATGAACACAATTTTGCGAAAAATATGACTCATGCCCTTGATTGATACAGTTCTAGTAATATTAAAAATAACCACTTATTTTTTCCTGTTTTGTACATTTTGGTGCTCCAATGGTTAATTACTGGTTAATCACCTTACTGCCATGGTCAAGTAACTGCAATTTTAAACTTTTTTTTTCATGAATTGTACGTTAGCTTTTTATTGTAAATGCTTGTTTATTTGGTTTCCGGTGAATGAAAAGTGCGGGAAAAGTCTAATTTCAACGTTTACCCATTGTAAGTATTCAATTCAAAGCGCTTTTCTTCAAATATCACGAAAACTCATTTCCGCAGATACTGCCGTTTTCTTGCCCACGACAGAATCTTATTCTCTACTTGTCTGCTAATTACAATGGACTTTAGTGGCTAACCTTCCTGTTCCAGTAACGAAACCATCCTTTATTGACAGTTTTCTAAAATTTAAAGTGGTTTTTTTTAATTGATCAGAAAAACTCCTGAAGTTGTGCAACACTTACTTGGGCAGGTAAACAGCAGTATCGATAATTCGTTTTCGCAATATTTTCATCTATTTTCCTATAAGTTTATTGAACTAACTTGCTTTTTTTACTTTCACCGAAACAAAAAGCATGACCAAAAAAAGTCAAGTTGTTAACATTTCACTCGTGTTTGAAGGGAATCAAAAGTAAGTTATTTCAAATCTCTCACTCATTTGCAATGATACCGTCTTTTACCTTCCCACCGCAGAACAGTATATTTGGCATGGTTTAACTTTCCTTCTTTTCTTTGCGAGAAATCACGCATCACAGGTGTGAATTTTATGACTCTTGGGTCTGAAACAGATTCGTTGTTTTAAAGTTGATTCAAGAAGCAATTCATGAATATAATTTGGTTAACTTTTTATTTGAGAAACAGAAAAAAAAAATGAAGCAGACTGTTTCAATATATTTCGTGCGGGGAAGTGTCGCGTTCATAAATGATGCATTCAGTTCAAGACGGGGTGAATTCAAAGTGGAATTGATCAGCTACCAACTTCAGTTTCAAATGCCTCGTATATTATTATTTGTTCTAAGTGCACAGCCTGAACCACCTCACTTTCCTCTTACTATCAAATTTTGCTAACTTACCTCTAGTATATTTCCTCTTGCGTGTTATTAAGTTTCTATAAATATCGGAAACTCAATTATCATAACTCTAACCCTGATATACTTCACAATTTTGTATAGAACCGTAATCCTTTAAAAAACATCTCATTTAATGAAATAATAAAACTTAACTCACTTTTGAAAATATTTCACTGAACCCTCAATATCCTAAAATGGCACTTTCATGAAACTCAATCAAAACTGTTAAACGAAGGAATAATTACTCCAAATTCATTACATTTATTTTTATTTCGTGTAGAATACGAGATTTTGTCCACTGGCGAATAAGGTTTGTTTTGACAGCAGAGTTGTCAAAATCTGCTTTAAATCTTCCTCGACACATTTTTGGTTTTCTAAATCATTCTAACTCGAAATTCTTGTTTTGAATCCTAATACTGGTGAATATACGGTGTTTGAATTCCAATGACGTATAGAAAATTTTGAGGTAGAACTATAGCATTATTGTTATCGTATGCATAATTAATAAAGAATATTGTGTTTTGTTTGGCCCACGTAGTCAATACTCGCTAACTGTTTCATTTTAGCATTAAAAAATGAAAATAGTAATTAGTGTATACTCCTATGGCTGCCTTTTTTCTGCGTTTCATACAAATACGTTCAACGTTCCGTTTTAAATAAAATGGCGCGATGGTTTTAACAATAATCACAAGCCTGAATAAACATCAAAACATATTTTAACAAAAAAATTGTAAAAATATTTACCTACATACAAAAAAAATTATTTTTCCGTGACATAATTGTCATCCTCACTGGGAGAAATTCAAGGACTCGAATTCAGCATTAGAATTTCTAAAATATGTCTTTGACTGGCGAATAGCAAGCATAATACAGACTAAATGTAAAAGCAAGCTAATGGGGTTGAGCAAAATTCGAATAATATTGCATCCATTCTCTTTGCATTGCTACAACGCGTGCTTGTGCCAATCGTTTCAGTATTTACCTTGGTAAGTACATATTTTAAAAGTTTATCGTTACTTAAATGTACGTCTGTACAATGCAATGTTTATTGAGTGCAGACACCCCGGATAACTTAAGTTCTGTTAAAAGAACGCGTGGTGTTTTTTGTATGTATTGTGTGAATTAGCCAGTTTCCTGGCGCCACTCTTCTGACAATTTTAAATCGAACAGTGTCGTCCCCTGAAGGCACATTCCCCCCCCCCCCGTTCCTGTAAAACTCAAAAAAGTTCAAACATCATCAGACCTTCACATTTGCAAATGCAAAAATAACGGCAATTAGTAAAACAATGAATGTTAAACCAAACAGAACAGAAATTTTTTCTATGGGAACACGAGAAATTAATTTACCGTATATTCACCCATAAAATGAATTTCATTTTCAGTTTTTGAAGCTGAACCGCATTTTTAGGCGAGCATTCGGCTGAATCGTTGCGCGTATAGATTACCCTCCCTCGTATCTGCATCGTGAGACCTATTTGGAGTTGATCTTTGTTTCTAAGAAAATAATTTAATTACATTTATACTTAATTCACTAAAGCGTTCATTTTGTTTATCAGTGAATTCACCATTGCGTGAATACACTGTTTCTTTCTCTAAATTTCCGTCGGTGTTGCTCTCGTAAATGTTCCAGTTTTAACCACAAAATCTGGTTTCAAATCGAATTCCCGCATAAAATCCGCAACTAAAATGAAAGATGCTTGCACGTTTTCCATAGTTAAAAATTGCGACGTTATTTTAACACCCTTTATTTCCACTTTCAAATGCTTTTCGACTTTTGAATTTACATGCAGTTCCATTTTCCATCTAGGGATGTCTACTTACGCGATTTAAATTTTATTTATTTGCTATGTTGACCGAAATAAAAAAATATTTTTTGTTACTTGTAACTGCCATATAATGTACAAATACACTATTTAATTTCAGTAAAAGTTTTGACAGCTGAATTTGCTTTAGAATTCTTTTAGTTTTGTATTTTCTTCAGGGTCAATTTTACACGCACTCGAGTTACATGAACAATTTCAGTTTCTTGACCAATTCCTTAGAGGATTTTTTTTAAATGATTTTGTTTTTGTTTTATATCTGCCCTTACCGAAAAGAATACTGATCTGGAACAGTTTCGCCTTGAAGGAGATTAACTGTCGCACATTTTTCGATTCGGTTCAATTGAACTCATTTCAAATTCTTGCATTTTATCCGACCATTTCTTTTTACGCTATTCAAACCAAATTCATTGATCCTATTACTTTTTGAATGGCTTCGTCCAGTTGTAGCTAAGTTGCAATAGTTTTGCCAAGAAGTTTGAAATTCTCGAGGCAAGTTCTGTAGTTTAAAAAAATCCTTCTGCGTTTCGAATTCACCTGCTCACAGTTTGCTTTCTGTCTAGGTAGTCATGCAATGTGGTTGAAGTCTTTGAACTATTATTTCAAGCACTTAACATTTTGAATTTTAACCCTCATCATTTTCTAATTTTTTATTTTTAGAGTGCAAAATTTTGCGCGAACTTTCGTTAAAATTTCGCAATGTGCTACTATAGAACAGCATTTTTTTTTTCTGGAATCTGGAAACGATTCTAATAAATCAGTCATCAAGAAATCGTGTTTCTGTTCCCGATATTGCAGCTATTTCGTACTTGTCTTTAGCACACCCCATGAATCCATATCGTAATAGTAAATTACGATTCGCAACTCCAGAGCTCGAATACGCTACCTTGCAGTGGTTAACAATACTAAAGAAAAAGGTAAATCATTCCATTCCACTTGTTTTCTTTGGGGTAAATTACAGGCTTCAGACAGTTTGTAGTGTAATGTAATTTCAGTAGAATAGAAAAAGCTTCCCACAAACAAGGTGGAAAATTACTGCCATTCACGAAGCGTAGGTGCAAGTTATAAGTTACGACATGCGTTTGTTTTACCTTTTTCATCCGCCATTAGTGGCTTCAGCGCCCCCTATAGTTTATTGGAGTTGCGAATAGACAATCTACGACACCGTTTCCTAATTTCTTTGATCAGTGGAACCCTTTTAATTGCTCACCTTTTTCGAGGAACCCTTAGTTTTTTGTCAATAGTTTGCAGTGGCGTAGCCAAGGTTCTGTTTGAGAGGAAGCCCAGGTTCTTATCTCAAAGAGACTATCACATTAACTATTGGTCGTTAAACTAGTAATTAAATAGACTTCATTATAGACCATGGTAATTATTGCTAACTGCTAATTATTATTTTTTAATTAAAAACATAAACACTCCTATTTGCATAGGTGGCTGTCCCCCCCCCTCCCCCCCTTAAGATCTACCTGTCGATCAACTTTTGCTTGATTCCGCCCATCACTGCCCTCCGGGGTATTGGCGCAAAAACCTAATGGACTCAATCCAACCCAAAACGCGCAAATCCGTCGAAAATTGAAAATTTTCACGAATGCAATATTTTTTTCTGTATGATTTATATAGAAGAAAGTAGAAACAAAGAGATCAGATTTTCAAGGATGCCATGGTAGAGTTTACCCCTTGTGGACTAACTCTCTGTTCCCTAACTATAGGCCCGTGTTTTCTTTCCTCTGAAACGCAACTTAGTGGAGTGGAGATAAAACAACTCGTGCTAAGATACAAACTAAAACGAGATGAAAGGAAACAAACATCACATGACTTTCTTTTACGTCAATTTATTGTTAATAGCGCCTTGGAGTAAGCAAGGAAACACTAAATATTTTAACCCCTAGTGTCTTGCGAACCGAAGCCAAAAAAAAAAAAGTTTTACAGTGTTAATTTCCCCATTATTGGCAATTTTAATGTGATTCAGTGGCTGACTCTTTAAATATCACCAACATTGGTCGAATTAAAACCTGATTTAAAAAAATAATTTGAACTTTGACATCTTGAATTCAAATTATGTTTTTCGCAATCACAAGTGTGTATGTAGGCGTGTGTGTTTGTGTGTGGGATATGTGTATGTGTGTGTAGGCATGTGTGTTTGTGTGTGTGTGTGGGTAGTTTTGTGTATGTTTGTTTGTGTGTGGGGGGTATGAGTATGTGTTTGTGTGTATGTATAGATGTCTATGCGTGTGTGTATGTGTAGATGTCTATGCGTGTGTGTGTATGTGTTTGTATGTGTAGATGTCTATGCGTGTGTGTGTATGTGTGTGTGTAGGTGTATGTGTAAGTGTAGGCAAGTAAGTGACGCAACCTGGAGCCGGTTTTCGCTAAGTATCGTGAGGAGGCCGGCCGATAGTGGTGCTGCAAAGGGAGGCGAGGGAAAAATAAAATCATAGGAATTCAAAACTGTCAAGTCTGAACAATAAGCAATCGTGATTGCTCAAAAAAAAAAAAAAAAAATCGCCAAATTTTTAGCTTGGCGATATATTGCCAAGTATTTGACAAATTATAACACAACTGAGTCAGCATGGAAATTAACAATGATTTCCCCCAAAAAAGGTGTAAAAGACCCTTTTAAGAACATCTGAAAGCAACCAAAAGGTAAGGTGCCCAACTAGACCCCACTGGGAGTCTACGTACCAAATATCAACGTTCTAGGACATACCGTTTTTGAGTTATGCGAGATACGTACATACACACATACGCATATACATACGTACATACGGACGTCACGAGAAAACTCGTTGTAATTAACACGGGGATAGTCAAAAGGGGTATTTCGGGTATCTCTACGTTCCTAGGTATATATCCACGTGTGGTCGAGTCGGAAAAAAAACTCAACATTCATTCGGAGGTGAGCAAAATCGAAATTAAGGCCGATCTTTGAGTGGAAATTATTTCGCGAATACAATACTTCCTTTTTGTAAAAGGAAGTAAAAAGGATTCATAATATCCTATTCTTTTCCCATACCTATTTAGTTCTTGTAAGTATCTAAGGACAAAAAGGATAAGGTAAGGAAGTGACGAAGAACTTCTTTTGGTAGGTTGCCATAAGTGTCAGTGATTTTCTGAAGAACAGTGCCAAAAATTTAAAGCAGCCCCTTATCCTAAGGGTTGGCAATCAGATCCCTTGTATAAACCATCCAATTCTGGTCGTGATAACTGAGTAGTTAAAAACATGTCCATTTAATGTTTTTATTGCTATTTTTGACTTCGTTTAAAATTTTTGTCGATATTTAATTTTGCCGTTGGTCGTTCTTATGACCCACAAACTCTTTAAATTGTGCTCTGCAAACATCTTTTAGATTGTTTGGTTAGGAATTATTTTCATTAATAAAATAAACTTTTGAGGGAATACTCTGGGTAGAGCAAAAAAAAAATTATTATTTATATCACTGTTTATACGTACAATTAGTTAGTATTTGCATGTACGGTAACAAATTTTCATTTCATAAACGTTTTCATATGCTCAGATCGTAATAACAAATCTACTGGAATAGCACCATAGCATGTGCAGTTCTGAACACAGTGAATGATTTTGCCACACACAAAAGCGCATGCTAAAAAATGTTCGAATTGATTTGAATGAAACTTTTATGTTTTCTACAAAAATGCGGCGTAACATAATGAAAATCTTCGGATATTTAGGACAATGTTCAAAATTTTAGGACATTTTTTTTTAATCTGGAATTTTAGGACAACTCATACTTTGTAACTCTATTAAAGTATTTTTTCTTTATTATTTTCCAGTGTTATAAAAGCACAAATCCCAACCTTTGTATGCCCCAGACAAACGTTTTTATGCTCTATTGCAAAGTAGAGATTGTGTGACTTGTGTTAGTCTGACTTTGAGGCACAGATAAACTTTTGCTATTACATCTTGCATTTCAAGTCAGAGAAAAGGAGTTCAATTCCAAACTTAAATATTGACCCTAAATTTGAATTCAATGTTACATTTTTCAAAAAATCACGAAAAGAAAGAAATATGCATAATGGGGCCGTTTTAATTCGCTTCTTGATTATCATAACGAGGAAACGCGGTAGAAAGATGCGCGAAAGAGCATCATTTGTGACGTCATCAAGACCACGCCTTGTTTGAAAAATCGGACATTTAAAAATATTAATTAAAAAATAACTGTTGGGAAAATAAAAAAAAATTTCTCGGTCCAAGTTATTATTTTATTTTATTTATTTTTGTATTTGTTTTATTTTATTTATTTATTTATTTTTATTATTATTTTTTTTTTTTTGCTTTTTCTATCAATTTCAGTGACAAAAATTACTACTTTTGGCTGAAGGAAACAACCCTATTGTTTGAATTTATACTACACTTATTTTTATCGTATGTCTTTTCAGCAAAAAGTTGGCGAGAAAAATTGGAATCAACCCTATTTCCCCACACATAGAAAAATTATTAAGTTAAGAGACAGGTTCTTACTTCATTGTCATTTTAAATCTAGATTTATGTCAACAATTTAACCGAAGAAAAATGATATTGTAGCAAAAAGAGGACTGTCCAAAAGACAACTGTGTGTTCTGGCACCATGAGGAAAAGGTAAATAACACATGAAAATGGTGGCTGACATATGCGATTTTAAATTCTGTAGTTCAATTTCAAGTTTAGCAACCAATGGCACTGAAAAGTCAACACAAAAAACTCAAACATACTCATTATTTTAACAAAATAACATTTTAATTAGTCATCTTAAAATTGAAAACACATAAAAGTCATACAGTAAATATTCAGTTCACAATACATTTCCACATAATATCAACAAAACGGATAAAAAGATAAAATACCACTAGAAAACTTGAACACAGATCTGACACTGAGATTCATTCCATTGGTAACGATTCTTTTCTAAGAAAAATAAACAGATTCTCGAGAAATTCATAACGAATTTTTTTGCTTATTGCTTTCATTTGACTGTTTTTGGCGTTCCTTTGATTTTTCCCACCGCCACCCTCCGCACCGTCACCGTCGACGGTCTCCTCATGATGCTGCTCCTATAGCGAAAGCCTTCTCCAGGTTGCATCCATGTCCTACCTACACGCGCATACATACACAACTATATAACAGACACATACACACATACACCTACACCTATACATACACACATACACACATACACACATACAAACACATACAAACACACATACAGACACCCACCCACTCACACACACAAAAACATACACATACACACAACTACCCACACATTCATGCCTGCACACAGACAAAAACACATATGCCTACACACACATACCCCCCACACACAAACACACACGCCTACATACACACATTCGTGATTGAGAAAAACATAATTTGAATTCAAAATGTCAAAATTCAAATTAATTTTTCCTTTTTTTTAAAGTGGAGTTGGTATACTAAAACCCCAGAGAAAAATAATTGTTCAGTTTTTTATGCACTCAAAATGTTCAATTGAAAGGAAGAAACTAAATGGAAACATCTCCCAACTCGATTTTCTCAAAACGTCAGTTTTAAAAACTCGATCCTTTTTCGAGAAAACTGCTTTATACATAATTTCGAAATTTTCACATTTTGCTAAAATTTTCATAAAATTTCACTTTAGTAAACGCTTAGATATCTCTTGAAAACACTGAAAATTTTAAGTTTCTATTATTTAAGTTTAAAAAAAAAGATGCATAAAATTTAGCAATGTTGGTCATGTTAGCAATGTTCATACAGGGTACCCACTCCCCTTAAAACTGCTGTTTGAACAGAGTTGACATCCAAATTCTTTTGACTTGTCTCAGCTGATCATAAATGCAGTTTTGAGAACAAACATTACAGGAAACAATTTTTGAAAATTGTTACATGGCATAAATCTTCATTTTTAAGTGACACCCCCCTTTTTTTGACACTACATAGAAAATAAGATACGCAGAAAATGGAATTTGAGAAACAGTTACTTATCTTTGATTAGTTACTCGTCTTAATCACATCATAAATATCAGTTACTTTTTTAAGACTTGTAAATGTTTTCTGAAGTATTTTAATGTTTCACTTTTGATGACAAAAAGTTTTAGGACATAACATGCAGATCATTTTACCTGCACTTTAATAAACTTTAATCAAGTAACTGAATAACTAATATTTGAAACATACTTATAGTTTAACATTTGCTAGTTTGAACATTCACAAATATAAAATTGGAACAAAATATGACATTTTCATTTCACTTTATTATTTGAAAATATTTTCATTTTGTTTTTGTTTTAGAGCAAAAACTCAAACAATATTATTAACTTTTACTCAAAATTTTAATGAAAAATCTTAACATTTTTCTGAGAAAATAAAGTTTTTAAAAAGTCTATCTGCACTGGTCACAATTTTCTTCCCTTTCACCCAAGTAGGGCCGGATTACTGAATAGGTAAATTAGACAGTTGCCTGTAGGGGCCCCGAGATTCCGAGGGGCCCCGGCCGATTTTCATGAAATTTGGTACAAATTTAGTTTGTAGCATAGAGATGTGCACCTCGAAGCGATTTTTTGAAAATTTGATTTTGTTCTGTTTATATTCCAATTTTAAAATAATTTTACCGAGCAAATTATCACAAGGAGGACGAATAAATTAGGGAGTTATCATAACCTGAAACCGTAACATGGGCAAGGAAAGGAACATAGCAAATTGGCAGTGAATTTATCATCCAGTATTTGTAAATATGCAGAAGAACCAAATGACCTTTTAATTTTCTACTACGGGCAAAGCCGTGTGGGTACCACTAGTGCCGTAATAAACGGGACGTACGTTCACTTTAAAAATGGCCCATCGTATTCGCTTAATAGACATAGATTGTAGTCAGGACAATGACATTCTTTCTCTCGTTTTTTTTAAGGTTTGCTAAAAAAAATGTACGCGACTGTTGTTATTTTCCTTTTCTAAAGCTTCTTAGAATGAAGTCAATATTTCACAACCTTTTTTCCTCTGAAGTGCTTCTGAATGAAATGTATAACTTTTTTTATTACTTAAATGTTTTTCACTATGAAGTGAAGATAGTCTTCACATATCTACAAGAAAAATGTGTTACCCATGACTCGCAGAGACAGTAGTCCTGCACACAATGAACAAAATTTCAACTCTCCGTTTATCCCAAGGAGTCAGGAGGATGTACATTTGAAACAATGAAATATTATGTTTCTCATTTTCCCGCATGAACCTATTTACTGACATAACTCTACAAGTTTATCCAGTTTCTCAATCTTTTTATATATTTCCGACCAAGCGAGTCTCAGACATCGATTTCGCTACAGTTCGTATATTAATTTAGAACTTGCTGTCGACAAGAAAGCCAGATAATCTAAAGCGAAAGCGATATTCCAAGAGCGAAAGACGGGTAATAGGAATAAAAAATAATGAACAGCACCCAGAGACTGCGGTTTTACCCCTTTCTTGTTGAGATGAGGGTGGAAAAGCCATAACAGAGCAGATGGAAACATATTTCATAAATTTCATAAAATGGTGAGTCGTGTGGTTAAAGGAAACATAAAGTAAGTAGAAAAAAACTCTATCAGAGTCATTCCGTTTCAAATCAGGCAGGCAGGTACGAAAAGTGTCACATGACCATCACCGATTTTTTTGAAAAAAATACAGTAGTTCAAACTAAGGGACATATGAAATATCCCAAAATGATTTTGCAAGAATTTTTTTTTCTTCAGTTACAGCCTATTAAAATTCTGAACAAAATCCGCCATTTTGAAAAAAAAACAGGCAAAACACTCCATTTGAAATGGGCACTATTTCAAAAGTAATTAAACTACTTGAATTATTCTTTTTTCTAAAAATAAATAAGGACCCATATATCCTCTAGACATCGTTTTTGAAACTTTAGTTAGGTTTTTTGATAAAGAAAAAAATTCATTTTTGCCGCGAAAACTGCATTTTTACCGGTTTTATGATTTTTTTCTCCATGGAAAAAAAAGTTTTTTTTACTGAACGGAGATGGCAGTCTAAAGCCCTTATATAATAGTTTAATAACGTATTTTATTTTAATCCGAGGATGCATACAACCTCGGAACTAAAATTTGAAATTTTGAAAAATTTCAAAAATTTGCGATTTTTGAAGTGATTTTACTCAAAAAACCCATTTTTTAAAAACCTAAAAATTCTCATTTGAACCCCATATAATGCTTAACAAGTGGATAGACACCGCATCCCGTATTTTTTCCCATAAAACGTTTTATGATTTTTTGAAAGTGACCTTATCGCCCATTGCATGCATGTAAAATAAAAATGTCTAATAATTTCAGTAACTGAAATTCTGATTGTATTAATGTCTAATAGCTACAATAGTGGTGCATTTTATCAGGAACAACTAAAATCTTACTGAATTTTAACAATATATCAGTAACAAACCGCTTTTGATGACCCAGTCAATTCGTCTTTTTTGTAAGACTCAGTGCATAGCCCTTAGATAGAAGAGCATTTGGTGATTATATTAATGACTAATAGCTACGATAATGATGTACTTTATCAGTAACAATTAAAATCTTTCACTTTTTTTATATAAATATTAGTTTATTTTGTCTCCAAAGCTATGCATTCGCCGTTACTTTCATATGCAGCAACGAATATTTTTTTTTTCTCTTTCAATTCTCTTTCTCTTCAACTCAATTACGCGACAGGGGAAACCATCAAAGAACAATACGATACATTTAAAACGAATAATTTTAATTTCGTGCTTTGGTTGTCATTGGCGAATGTTGTCACATAATTTTTGGATCCTACCTTGTATGATTACTTTTATACGTAAGAATATGTATACTAAATTCAAACGGCAAAACTCACTTGTAGTTTAAGAATTTAAAAAGGCTACCTGTTTTGTGAGAGAAGTAATCAATTGAACATGATTGTAAGTTGAGGTAACCAAACAGATCACCAAAGGTAGCTATTATAGCCAGGGATCCAATTTCTAACAAACGAAGTGCAGGAACCCCAATAGTCTTCAGAACTTATTTTAATGCTTAAGTGGCCTGAATTCGGTCAAAAATACAAAAATTTGAGTGAAACAAATGAAAGAATGGGAGCTCAGCTCCCATAACACTTAGGCGCTGATCAGCAGAAAAAACATCTATATAACGAAATACAAAAGCGGTTTGATACTGCTATATTATTAAAAGTCAGTAAAATTTTATTTGCTGCTGATAAAGTGCACCATTATTGTAGCTATTAGGCATTAATATAATCAGATTTTCAGTCACTGAAATTATTAAATTTTTATTTTACATGCATGCCATGGGCGATAAGGTCGCTTTCAAAAAATCATAAAACATTTGATGGAAAAAAATACGGGATGCGGTGTCTATCCACTTGTTAAGCATTATATGGGGTTCAAATAATCCAATTTTTAGATTTTAAAAAAATGAGGTTTTGACTAAAATCACTTCAAACATCGCTAATTTTTGAAAAATTTTTAAATTTTATTTCCGAGGCTGCATGCATGTAAGAATTATAATAAAATATGTTACGAAACTATCATATAAGGGCTTTAGACTGCCATCTCCGTTTAGTAAAAAAAACTTCTTTTCATGGAGAAAAAAAATCATAAAATCGGTAAAAATGCAGTTTTTTCGCCGCAAAAATGATTTTTTTCTTTTTCAAAAAACCTAACTAAACTTTTAAAAACGATGTCTAGAGGGTATATGGGAGCTTATTTATTTTTAGAAAAAAGAATAATTCAAGTAGTTTAAATACTTTTGAAATAGTGTCCATTTCAAATGGAGTGTTTTACCGGTTTTTCCCAAAATGGCGGATTTTGTTCAGAATTTTAATAGGCTGTAACTGAAGAAAAAAAAAAATTCTTGCAAAATCCTTTTGGGATATTTCATATTTCCCTTAGTTGTAACTACTGTAATTTTTTCAAAAAAATCGGTGATGGTCATGTCTGATCTGAAATGGAATGGCTCATCAGCTACGCTGTTGGTCCGTGAGGATTAAGACATGATTTCCCAGGAGGGAAATCGAAATCGCCGATCTTCGGTGTTGCGTCACACTCCGAACATGCACGTTATATCCGGACAGTAGCGCAAAGCCGAAGATCGGCGATTTCCCTCCTAGGAAATCCGGCTTTAATCCTCACTATCATGCTCGCTACGTAAATTTTACATGTTTCTGAATAACTGGGTAGGTGATATTTTGTTTGAAGATGACACTACAAATTCGAAGCAGCTGCTTTCAACTAGTTTTAACTGTCTCGTGGAAGGTGACAAAAAACATTTATTTATGAATTTCAACTTCCCCACCAAAAAAAAAAAAATGGAAAGTGGTTTTAAGGTTTGTTTTTGTGAGAAAAAAACTCTCAGTGTGTCCAATTCTTATTTTTACATTTTCCACGCAGTTTTAGAAGTATTATATATCGATTGTAGTGATTAGACGTCGGAAAGAATTATGAATTTCAAGGTATAATACTTTTGTATTGAAATCAATGTGTCCAAAATGATGTACAGAAACAAAAAATAAACAGGCGCTATTCATGGAATCTCTGAAAAAAGATTCCTTTTTATGATTTTAGATTTCACAACTGAAACATATGCACATTCAAAATTAATAGGACTCCGTACCACGTGCTTCGCATACGTTTCTACGTGTGATAACAGCGACAAATTCCATTTATAACTTATAGCAGAAATGAAGGAAATCACACCCAGAGCACCATGGGTATACGAACCCACGACCTCCGACGGCACACGCAGGCAAGCACAACCACTCGGCTACAAATGCCCTTACTATTCACGATTCTCAATATTCTGCAACGATACGTATTAAATTTAAAACAATTTATGCCCCAGGTTTTTGTTGAATTCAGACAAAACTTTGATGGCATGGAAAAGAATGTTAAATCTACAAAAAAGCACAGCACTTCAAGAATATTTCTCGCAGACTATTGCCCATTTTTCATGAGAAAGCACTTCGCCACACCACCTCGAACACAGAGTTCCATTTTACGCGGGGGTGATCGGTACCCATACCACGCGCTTCTAAAGGAGACAACCAGAAAGCCTTAATTTGGTCGTGTATTTTAATATGCAAAAACGTCCTTTACAACACTTGCTTCACTTTTCCGTTATTATTTTAGTTATTCTTACATTTTAAAAACCGCTGCTTTTACACCAAATTGCTATGATCTGAAATAGCTTCTGCCGAAAACAGCGAAATATGATCATCGGTTACCACGTGACGAAATGGGAGTCAAGTGCCTTCTTGTGAAAAACGGACATAAATGCGATGAGCCAGAGAAAAAAATATATGCTACAGAATAATGAGGCATATAATCTCAGAATTAACGAAATATATCATTTTACGAATCACAAGTATCACTTTTAAGTTATACTTCACACGAAAGTTCAGGACAAATTAGTAAGTCGAATTTCATGAAAAATCAAGACATCTCCAAAATAAAAAAAAGCACTAAAAGTCAGGACAATCGTAATAAAATCAGGACAGTTGGGCACCTAACTCCTAAGTATCAGTGAGGAGGGACTTTCCAACGCATTTCTCAGATTATTTCTGCGCAATTGCGCTAAATGAATTGAAATGAAGATATCCGTAAATACCCCGCCAATTTGATAGTTCCCCAGTCGTGGATGCTTCTTAGCATTTGACGTGTTAATCTTCAAGATTTCCTTTGAGGTATGTAGTTTTCTTATAATAGATAGAAGTGTTTAATGTGTTAAAGCTTTTAAATAAATAATAATGTAATTTTAAAAACACAGTAATCTCCTAAACAAAAATACATTGTCCGCCACTTGTTAAAACCACATTTGTTCTGAGCGGGGCAACGGAGTCAGAAGGAAAATGGCTGACTTCGACACCTGGATTTTAAAACACCAGACTCCGACTCCGGCTATTTTATGTTTCTTTCTTTTTTTTTCATGTTACCCCCCCCCCCCCCCCGCCCACCTCATGGGAAGGGGGAAAGGGGGATATTTCATCGGACCTTTGTAGTAGCGCTTTCGCGCGTCAATACGTATGTGAATTTACCAAGCACCCTCAGAAGTTTCCTGTTTCCACCCGAGCTACGGACCCCGACTTGCTTTTACTATTTTATGCTAGAAATCAATGTAAAAAAATTTATAATTTTTCAATAGGCTTTTACTTCTTTTTAATAGGCTATTACTTATTAATAGGCTTTTATTCATGCATTCGAAAATAGTGGTTCTGTTTGGAAATTTAAGAGAATTAAGTGTATTTCTATTGTTTTCATTTCTTCATTACGTGTGAAATTCATTACAAATAGGTTGGTGTTGTTTTTGAGAATGCGCAGAAGTAGTCAAGTGCCCATACTTGAGACTGTTTATAGTTTAGTATGTTTTCAATTTGAACAAAGTATTCTGTTTCTTGTAAGAGCCTTAGTACTCTACCTCATTACAAAGTAAAGCTGTTCAGATAGGTCCCTTAAAAATATGCATTGTGACTAGGTAAGTTTCCTGCTCCTTAACATTTTGATTTTTCATTAATGTGGGCAGCAATCATTTGTAGCTCTGAACACTTACCTTTTTAAACAAAGTTTAGTTTATAACTAAATAAAGGTAAGTAAGGAATTGGAAAGGGTGCGGGGTCAATGATTAAAATGAAATTCAACTCTGCTTTGGATTTGTCTAATTTTGCGTCATATAAAATCCCGTAAGTAAATGGGTGACATTGTGTATAACTTCGATTTAACCATTCCCGATTTAACTATTTCCTTAACATAATGGTACATTTCAGAGATTCAGATTTAACTGCACTGAATATCTATGCTCCTCGATTTAACGATATCCTTGATTTAACAATAACTTTTTCCAGTCCCCTGAAAATCGTGTAATCAAAGTTATACTGCATTTTAAATATTGTGCTACTTTCGTGCCTGCTGTGAAGTTGGGAACGATTGGGTCGGGTGCTGGGGAAGTTCCGCTACGTATTTAATTATTTCTATTTCAAGGAAAACAGTCAGATTCTACAGTTTTTGTCTAATACATTGTGCGTTTGCAATCATTTAAAAAATCGAAATATAGTATACTGTTTCAACGCTGTACAGATATTAGGTTCAAATTTTAACAAGTGCTGCTCGTTTTCACTGGAAGAAAATAGGGAAAAAATGAAAATTGTTCTTCTTGTCAATAAAAGTACCACTATCAAAGATTAGTAATCTTTTTTAGTTACTATTTTTCTACTTGTTTACTATTTTAGTTCCAAAAAAGAGATTTCGGTAGCAATTGAGCCCTTGACTCCTTCTCAGCATTTCATCCCATTACAATTCTCACTTGTAAGATGTGACGTTCTAGTAGTTTTGTAGGTGTCTTTAGAAGTGTACATCGTCTTAACTCGTTATCAAAATTTAAGTTACAACAATAAATTATAACCGAGCGTTTCACAGGATATTAAAAGTGAGTCGAATCGATTATCTCAGAAAGAGCAAAAGTCCACTTATGAAACTTCTCAGGAATCAATAAAACATGGTTATTTCATTTAAAAATAACTAAACTCTAGAAGAATTTTTTGACATTATTACCGCACCTTAAATTGTTTCATTTCGTCGCTGACGTTAAAGTTAAACAAATTATATTTATGCCTGAAAGTATAGTTCAGAGTGATGAAAAAGTAAATCAAGTAAAGCAGATTTGTTTCAAACTGATTCATGACATTTAAAAATAATATAACAGATTGAAGAAAATGATTACTGAATTCCGAATGCTTTAAATCATTATTTACGAAGTGAATACTTGTATTTTTATCTTTCTAAAGTCTTGTCTTTGTAAAATAATAAAGTTTGATGGATAAAGAAAAAAAAAAATACAAAAAAACTTAACAAACGGAGAATTTTTTTGCCCTATATATCCGTACATCAGAGGGATACAACACTGTCCATTTTTTTCCCAAAATGACATGAGAGTTAAAATCGGCTTTTCTCACATTTCCTAGACGCATAGAGCACTATGTTCAAAAGCAGTAATTAAAAAAATGGATATAGCGTATATTAAAAGAAAATGAAGGCCATTTTCACTTAAGGGGATAAAACACCACGTGGTAAAGTTATAAAAATAGACATAGTGTTGTATCCCTCCAAGGTACAGATAAAAAACTATTTTTATTCCTCAAAAAGACATCCTCCATAGAAATTTTTTTTATCCTGCTCTTGTCTGGCTTTACCAAGTTCGATGTACATATTAATATGATTATGGTCGAAATTCCATTGAATATACAATCTTGATATTGGTTTTTTCTCCTACATTAGAAAAAATTTTCTTTTGTGTTCAATATTGGCAACACGCTCTACTTTGGGAGCACGAAGAAAGTCATTAAAATAACTAGTCTGAAACCTTTCCTTGTTGTTCTGTAGAATATTTGAATTTTTATGAATGTTGTGGATTGAAAACATTTGTCATCCCCATTGAAGCCTTTCTCCAAAATCTCAATTTGACAGAAAGAATAAAGGCACCAGGGTGGTGCAAATAGCAAACCCGCAAGCCGCGAGATGCAAGGAGGGGGGTGGGGATATCACGTATGATGGCGCAAGCTCTGAAAAAGTAACACTGTATTAAAAATAAAGTAAAGGAAAACATCTTTTGGGGTGTGGAGACGCACTTGAAAATCTAACAGAGGAGGGGGGGGGCACCGATGTGTATGTACGCTACAGGAAGGCACCTATTTTAGCAGTTACATTCATTTCAACATATTTAACAGTGAACCTTGATTCTATTTCATAATTTCACTCATAAGACGTGGCATTAGACATGGCAATAATCTGTCATACCTGCATCTGTTTATTATTCATTTTACTTTCCCAAAACGTCGGTCGCAAATAACAAACAAATGTCCTCTGTGAGAGAAATCATGATCAATCTCGTTAAATTTCTTTAGTTTTATTTCCAGAAAAAGTCTGAAAACAGTTTTTTTTCTTATTTTGACCAGCATTTACATCACTGAAAACGTACAGTTGTTTTAAACAGTTCCTTGAGTGATGTTAATAAAATCCATGCGAAATGATCACGGATATCAAATTGCATTCCGAAACTTCGTTGCTTCACCTCGACCCAAGCCCCATGATTTCGAATTCTTCCCGGGAGGGGGGGAGGAGTAAATGGTGTGCAAAATGGTGGGTCGATTTTAACTTTTTTTAAAATCGAAATCGCCTGTGGTGCGAAAAGTAGTGTATTGGCATCAAATGTTTGTTATTTATAATTTTTAGGAATCAAAATATATTTAGATCCCTCTCAGGCTTCTTAAAGTTTCAGCAGATATGTAAAAATTGACATTTAAAAAAAATGTTTTCAAAAAAATTATGTAAAATTTTTTTTAATCGCTTGTGGTGGAAAAATTTGTGTATTGACAGATTAATGTTCGTTAAAAAAGTGTTTTGGTAATTAAAATATATTTAGACCCCCGATAAGTCCCTAAAGTTTCAAAAATTTTGTAAAAATAGTTTTTTTTTTTAATTTTTTTTCATTTAATATGTATTTTTTTAATCGCCCGTAGTCTAAATAACCGAATAGTAACACCTTTTGGTGGTGAATAAAATAGTTATTACATCATATTATATTTAAAACCCCCGCCAGGCCTTTGAAATTTGCGTCATTTGCTATTTTTCTTAGCTCTTTCTGCTTAGTTTTCACTGTAGTGACAGATGGTGCGATTGCGCAAAATATTTTTTTCTCTTATTCTGTGATATATCATAAATCTTTTCCCATCACCCACCCCTCGTCTCACAAATTGGCCATAATCTTGGCATTTATCAAAGCAAATATGAACGGTATTGAAATCCAAATGTTCTGGATTTAAGCGATATGTTCTGGAAATTGCACAAATAATTGTCCACCAATCCAATAGGTAAGAAATTTCAATAAGATACAGTAGGCGCCGCTTAATGTGATCACGGTTACTGTTATCATTCGCTTTATGTTATCAGAATCACGAAGTCCCGGAACACTTGTATGTTAACACATGTAAAAAAACTCGGATACTGTAATCAGCGTCTTCGTTTATTGTTATCACTTTTTCATAAACTATTAATTTTTTCTCAGTTTTTGTTCATCAATTAACAGAAATACATAGGTAAACCCTGACGAAACTAACGTTCTGTGTAGCAATCTGTGGTTTTCAATAGCAGTTCAAAATTTTTCAAGGAATGAAGCTACAGAAATTTCGCCCCCCCAGTGACCACAGACTCCCCCTAAGAAAACTTTCTTTTGCACCTAAAAAAATTCAGTCGTTGGACATGTTGCAGGCATTGATGTATGACGACCTCCATTGGTGCCATTACTTTGTAAACCATTAGAGAATTGTGTCGAGAATGAAAACAAAGCAAAGTTAAAATTTAAACAACAAGCAAAACCATGCTGGAAAAGATAGAAAAGCTGAATGTGCTTTGATTATATGTTTGGTTTATGAATGTTATGGAAAACGGTCCTATTTTACTGCACCTATTACTATGTGACTAAAAATTTTATGCGAAAAATTGATGCCAATACACAGCTTTTCCTACTACAGGCGATTTCGATTTTCACAAAAAATGAATAAATAAATAAGAAGGAACTATTCTAGACTGTAACCAAGGTAATGCCCACTTATATAAAAATAAGCTTTTAACGTCGGGGGGGGGGGGAGAGCGATCCCCGCTGTCCTCCTGACCCCCTAAATGAATGACCTTCCGATACCGTAATAATGCTAGATTGAAGTTACTTTTGTTTACTTCGATGCGCAGAAAAATCTAGCATTTTTTATTATCTTACAATATCCACATCGCGTCTCACTATTCTTTCATTCAGGTTGAAAGCAGAAACGGCATCAGTCCGTTCTGCGCTAAGCAAAATTTGGGCTCCTTAAGTAGAGCATTTTCTTGAACAAGGATTTCAATTACCTTCCACAAAAGTCTGTTTTCTCTGCATAAAAATATTGTATACCCCAGTGTACTCCATTTCGCGAAAAATATGACTCATGCCGTAAATCGATTCAGTTCTAGTAATCATATTAAAAATAACCACTTATTTTTTCTTGTTTTGTACATTTTGGTGCTCCAGTGGTCAGTTACTGGTTAATCACCCTGGGCAAGAACCTGCAATTTTTAATTTTTTTTCATCTATTGTACGTTAGTTTTACTGTACATGCTCTCTTATTTGGTTTCCGATGAATGAAAAGCGCGGGAAAAGTCTAATTTCAACGTTTCCCTATTGTAAGTATTCAATCAAAAGCGCTTTTCTTCAAATATCTCGAAACCTCATTTCCGCAGACACTGCCGTTTTCTTGCCCAAGGCAGACTATTATTCTCCATTAGTCTGCTAATTACAATGGACTTCACTGGCTAACCTTCCTTTTCCAGTAACGAAACCATCTTTTATTGACACAATTTACTAAAATTTAAAGTGTTTTTTTAAGTGATCAGAAAAACTCCTGAAGTTGTGCAACACTTACTTGGGCAGGTAAACAGCAGTATCGATAATTCGTTTTCGCAATTTTTCATCTAATTTCCTATAAGTTTATTGAACAACTTGTTTTTTTTTTTTTACTTTCAACGAAACAAAAAGCATGTGCAAAAAGTCAAGTTGCAAACATTTCACTGATGTTTGTAGGAAATTAAAAATAAGTTACTTCAAATATATTTACATGTGCGATGATATTCTTTTACCTTCCCACCGCAGAACAGTATAATTGGAATGGTTTAGTTTTCCTTCTTTTCTTTGCGAGATATCAAACATCACAGGTGTGAATTTTCAGACTCTTGGGTCTGAAACAAAGAGTGAAACAGGGAAGGATTGATTCGTTGCTGAAAGTTGATTAACGAAGCGTTTCATGGATATAATTTGGTTAAAACTTTTTTATTTGAGAAACAAAAAAAAAAAAAACATGAAGCAGTGTTTTAATATATTTCGTGGGAAAGTGTCGCGTTCATAAATGAGGCATTCATTTCAAGACGGGGTAAATTCAAAGTGGAATTGATCAACTACTAACTTCAGTTTCAAATGCCTCATATATTCTTTGTTCTATGTGCACAGTCTGAACCACCTCACTTTCATTTGACGATCAAATTTAGCTACCTTACCTCTAGTATATTTCCTCTTGCGTGGTATTGAGTTTTTATAAATATCGGAAACTAAATTATCATAACTATAACGGTGATATACTTCACAATTTTGTATAGAACCGTTACCCTTTAAAAAAGCACCTCATTTAATGAAATAATGAATTTTAACTCACTTTTGAAAAGATTTCACTGAACCCTCGATATCCTAAAATAGCACTATCATGAAACTCAATCAAAACTGTTAAACGAATAATTACTGCAAATTCATTGCGCTTATTTTTATTTCGCGTATAATGCAAGATTTTGTCCACTTCCGAATAAGGTTTGTTTTTACAGCAGAGTTGTCCAACTCTGCTTTAAATCTTCCTCGACACATTTTTGGTTTTCTAAATCATTCTAACTCTAAATCCTTGTTTTGAATCCTAATACGGATGAATATATGGTGTTTGAATTAAAATTGGCGTATAGAAAATTTTGAGGTAAAACGAATAGCATTACTGGTATCGTATGCATAGTCAATAAAGAATATTGGGTTTTGTTTGGCTCACGTAATCAATACTCGCTAACTGTTTCATTTTAGCATTAAAACCTGAAAATAGTTATAAGTGTGTATTCTTATGACTGCCTTTTTTCTAGTTATTATACAAACATGTTCAACATTCCTTTTTAAATAAACTAGCGCGATGGTTTTTACCGTAGTCATAAGCCTGAATAAACATCAAAACATATTTTGCCGAAAAACATCGTAAAAATATTTATCTACATACAAAAAAAAATATTTTCCCGTCACATAATTATATTACCCTCACTTGGCGAAATTCAAACACTCGACTTCAGCATACGAATTTCTAAAAGATGTCTTTGACCGCGAATAACCAGCGTAATACAGACTAAAGTTAAAAGTAAGCTAATGGAATTGAGCAAAATTCAAATAATATTGCATCCATTCTCTTTGCACGAGCGCGCTACAACGCGTGCTTCTGCCAATAGTTTCAGTATTTGCCCTGGTAAGTACATATTTTTAAATTTTATCGTTACCTAAATGTACATTCGTACAATGCAATGTGTATTGAGTGCAGACACCCCGGATAACATTTAAGTTCTGGTAAGAAGAACGCGTCGTGTTTTTCTATGTTTTGTGTAAATTGAACTGGCGCCGCTCTTCTGACAATTTTAAATAAATCCAATAGCGTCGCTCCCTAAAGGCATATCTCCCCCCAAACACCGTGCCTTGCAAAACGCAAAAAAGTTAAAACATCATCTGACCTTCATATTTGCAGATGCAAAAAATAACGGCAATTAGTAAAACGGTGAATGTAAAACTAAACAAATTTTTCTTTGGAAACGCAAAAAAATAATTTACCGTATATTCACCCATACAACGAAGCGCATTTTTTCTTTTTGAAGCTGAACCGCATTTTTAAGCGTGAATTCGCTGACTTTTGCGCGTCTAGATTGCCCTCCCCCGTATCTGCACTCTGAGACTCTGGAATTGATCCTCGGTTCTAAGAAAATAATGAATTACATTTATACTTAATTCACTAAAGCGTTCATTTTGTTTATCAGTGAATTCCTCATTGCGTGAATCCACTGTTTCCTTCCCCAAATTTCCGTCTGTGTTGCTCTCGTAAATGTTCCAGTTTTAATCACAAAATCTGGTTTCAAATCGAATTTCTGCATAAAATCCGCACCTAAAATGCAAGACGCTGACACGTTTTTCATAGTTAAAAATTGCGACGTTATTTTAACACCCCTTATTTCCACTTTCAATGCTTTTCGACTTTTTAATTTACATGCAGTTCCACTTTCCATCTAGGGACTTAAGTGACTTAAATTTTATTTATTTGCTATATTGCTCGAGATAAATATTTTTCAGTACTTGTAACTACCAAATAAGGAGAAATACACAATTTAAATTCAGTAAAGGTTTTGACATCTGAATTTGCTTTAGAACTTTTTTAGTTTTGTATCTTTAGCGTCAGTTTTACACGCACTCGAGTTACGTGAACAATTTCAAGTTCTTGACCAATTCCTAAGAGTATTTTTTTAAAAAATGACACTGTTTTTGTTTTATATTTGCCCTTACCGAAAAGAATACTGATCTGGAGCAGATTCGCCTTGAAGGATTTCAACTGTCGCACATTTTTGGATATGGTTTAATTTAACTCATTTCAAATCCTTGCATTTTACCCGACCATTTCTTTTTACGCTATTCAAACCAAACTCATTTATATTGCTTTTTGAATGGTTTCATCCAGTTGTGGCTAAATTGCCAAATAGTTTGAAATTCCTGACGCAATCTGTAGTTTAAAAAATTTCCTTCTGCGTTTTGAATTCACCTGCTCACAGTTTGCTTTCTAAGTAGTCATGCAATGCGGTTGAAGTCTTTGAACTATTATTTCAAGCACTTAATGTTTTGAATTTTAACCCTCTACATTTTGTAGTTTCGATTTTTTGAGTGCAAAATTTTGCGCGAACCTCCTATAAAATTTCACAGTGTGCTACTATAAAACAGAGCACTTTTTTTGGAATCTTTAAGCGATTCTAATAAATCAGTCATCAAGGAATCGTGTGTTCCTATTCCCGATCTCGCAGCTAATTCGTGATTGTCTTTAGCACACCCCGCGAATGCGTATCTTAAAAGTAAATTACGATAGGCAGTCACGAAATTCACAAACAACAACTATTACTAAAATATTTGTAATAAAAACAATCTTCTAAACCATCGGCTCCCAACCAGTGGTTCGCGAACCTCAAGGTTTGTGAGAGATACAATTAGGACTCGCGACGATAATATTGCATGGCGGGACGGTGGGGGGGGGGGATTGTCAAGCGGCTTCAAGCAAATTTTGTTCATCATTTATTCTTACGTGTCTCGCACATTCGATACTCTTAGTGTAAAAATGTAAGCATACTTGCTGACACGATTTACATTTAAAGAATTAAGTCTGTTGTAAACATTACATGGAGAATATGAGAGCGTCTCAACTATCTTTGATTAATTTTTGATATTTAGTATACTTACTGTTTAGGTACAAGGAAGATTTATCGCGCGTTTCTTGTGGTGAACCGAAAACACATAGACGTGCAATTGCGCTGTTTGTTGCTATAATTTTCACAGTACAAAGACTATAAAGTACTTTGAGCTTCCTTGTTTAAAAAAATGAAGGAATAACGAGGAAGGTATACGAAGTTAAAAATTTAAAAAAAGGCTGAATTAAACCATGCAGCTTAATTTTCACTTTATGTAAATAAGGAATTTATGAAATCTTGCAGAAAATTTCTCTTGTAATGAGTAAGCTTAATGTTATTTCTTTTGGTAATTTTTTTTTTTTTGTGTAATAATTACAGCTAACCATAGGCGTTTCTATGTTCAATATACGCATTCTATTCCACACTTACAGCATCAGAACTGTATAGCATATATCCCGTTAAACCTGATATAATATTTGAAAAAAAGAAATTTAATCTGAACTTAAAATATTTATAATTATCTTGCTGAAAATTACACACAAAACATATTAAAAGTTTTCGTTAATTTTAAAATAAATTATAGTGCAAAATATACTAAAGAGTTATATTGCGCAACAACATCTGTGTTCTTTAAATTTATTCGGAAAATATTTAAAAAGTAACTTTAAATCAGGGAATGCTTAAAGCTGAAATTGATGAGCACAATCACTCTTTCAATTTCTTAATAATCATAGGTTGTAGTTTAAGCAATCTCGATCGGCTTCAGATGCTTCGGAGTCAGACTTAGAATTAAAATTATCATCTGAATTTCGAAATTTATATGTTATTATAGAAGACCTTCTTTTACTCGTTATGTTTACGGTTTTGCGTCAGAGAATGAGAAATGAGTTAAGTGAACCTCAGTTACTGAACGTCCATCAAGCGGCATAAAATCTTTCTAGTATTTTCATCTTTGAAAAATTATAGAAGGCATATATTACTGGCAATTCATTAAGGAAAAATGTTTTAACTTACTCGAGCCGTCTATTCCTCTGAGGGGGGGGGGGAGGGCTTTCATTCATTGGCCGGTCTACCATATGTTTTTCAATCACTTCTACTCCTTGTGTCTCTTGTTTTATCATCCCACATCAGTTGTTAATTTTCTAATGAGAAGATATATGAACTTAGTCTCTTTTTCTTACGTATATTTGTAGTTTATTACTATTAATGCAACTGAAAATTTTGGAAGTTCTTTGGGTCGCGACAGATATAACTAGTGCACCTAAAATGTTCAACGCCACTTAAACATTTGTTTCACGTTAACTTTTTGCACATAATAGTACCCTCATGCTTCCTAATTTTCCCCACATTACTATAATGGCTGCAGTTGAACGCTGGCAAACTTGAAATTCTTTCTTCATAGTTTAAATAAAAGTTAAACCATCAACTACGTTCGTTTGTTCCTGATTACCTCCTTACGTCATGCGATTTCAAATTGTTTTCACAAGGTGACTTGGACCGATAATGCGATGAAGACATTTGACCTTTTGTATACATGATAACTTTAATGTTTGTCCCAAAATGTATATCACTTATTTCCATGAATCTTAAAAACCTCATCGTATAGAATGTTTCTTTAGATTCAATAGGCTTGCCTAACTCGTTAAGTTTGCTGAAGATTAGTGTTAATTTTCAAGCTTCGGGAATGTTGAATTCCTCCTAGCTTTTCCAAGATATGTCAATGGAATACCCGTATTCTTTTCAACACCTTGGATTTCAGATTTAAATAAATATTGCTTATAGAAGGTGATTTCATTCATTAGTTCACACTATTTCTCTTCCACATAATAGCGCTTGAAATTTTCATTACGAAATGTCAGTAAATAACGCATGCAAGTGATGTGAAAAGCAGCTAAGTGAAGTGATAGTTTGATACTTTTTGTCTATATTATTGCAAAAGCTGTTCTCATTCTTTTTAAATCATGAACTTTATCGACTCGTTCTTAATATTTTTCGAAGCATCCCGTAGCAAATTAGTATTTTGATTCTCACTTTTCTTTAAATCAATTTTTCAAACTATACACAATGTCTCTTGGTGCATGTCACGCTGTATTACACATCTTGTTATAAAAAAAAATAATTCAGCCGAAAATAACGGCCGTCGTGTCGTCCAAACAACATATGTCACTAACTAGAGCTAGCTATATAACGCAAAGGTATTGGATGTTTTATTCTTTTAAGCAAGCATAATTTGGTATTACAAATTTAATTTGCGAGATGTTGATATGGTATTTCAAACAAATTTAAGTGATTGAGAAAGCAGATTCCGTCTCCTCAGGACTTCCTAATTAGTCGAAAGTATTCTTGAGAAAAAATAAATGAATAATTGTTTTATCTTGAAAGGGATAACATCGGTAAATTATTTCTAACAATTGAAAGAAGAAACCTTTCTAAATAAAACAGTTCTTATGTTACTCATTCTAGATACTAGAAAAACGCCTGTGACGGGCGAAAACTGCTTTCTACATTTAAATGAAACCATTGCCTGTTTGGTGATATTTTGATAGTTGAAATGGTAAACCTCACTCCCGTGGATTAACCCTAAACTGCAGTAGCTGGCATTCATTGTTGATCATTTTTTCGTTTCTTCATTCCCATGAAATGGCAGTCTTACCAGTAAAACAGTTAAGTGGCCGGATCGAGTTCAACCTTGTCACGAAGCCTTTCCCTGCATGTTACACATTACCAAAACATATTATCAAATGATCATGCCGTGGCGCAAGTTTCATTGTTGATACTCGCGGGTTACTCGATCATTATCTAATATATATATATATATATATATATATATATATATATATATATATATATATATATATATATATATATATATATATATGAGGATGATAAGATTTTGGAAAATTACGCAAACACGGAACTATTCTGCTGTTTGCCAAAATCCACAAATATCCATTTTTAAATTCGTTTAAATCCGCTTGCATGATTACTCCGTTTTTCAATAAATTTTTAGAAAGATAAAAATCTAGGAATTCTCCATTTCGAGCTTGTAGCTTGGAAAAAATGTTTTTATATTTTTGTTCAAAATCCTTTATATTGAAACCAGTTCAGAAAATAAGTTATGTAGAAAATCAATGCCAGGTGTTGAGAGATTGAGGCTATTTTTCAGAAATGATGAAAAATAACATAGGATTGCTTTTCCACAAACAAGCAGGAGAATGAAGTCAGTACGCGGTCTTTCGGCATCGGGCACCACAAGAATGTGATTTTGTTCCGTTTCTACAATTTTTAAAGTTTTGCTTTTAAGTAAATATTACCTTTTATTAGAAATATAGAGCAAAATATCGAATTCTGTTTATAACCTTCAAATGAACAGAACTCAGAAGAAAAGCTTTCAGCTTTTCTATTTCTTTGCAATAACATGTATGAAATGATTTCAGATTCTTGAAAAGTTTCCCCTCTCTGATTTCTAGATATGGAGCAGGTATTGGAAGTTGTATTCAGCGTCTGGGACGTGGTGACAAGCCTCTTCGATGTGGTGAGGGATCTCCATCAAGAGGGGGCGGCGAACCGCCAGGAGTTAGAGGCCAAGGATCAAGGTAAGGAAACACTTCGTTTGCCATATACTTTATTCAGAACGTTTTTTAACTTTAGAGAGACTAAAATTTTATGTATACATAGAAAGACTGCAGGGGCCATTGTTAATTTTCTTTCGGTTAATTCTTCTAAAAATTCTTCCTAGGTTAGTCCACCTGCCCGATGCAACTTCTTATATGACTAAATAAAAAATTCGTACGTTATTATTCTCAGCTTTTCTGTCTTTACTTGCCGAAAGGTAGAGCTAGTTTATCTTTTCAAGAGCAATGGCTGCGGTTAGGCTCGTAAGCAATCGGTACTGTTTATAGCATTTGGATATCCAACCACAAAGAGAAAGTTACAAGTTAAACTAGAGTGAATAACATGAAATACACTGCCTTTCTATATTAGCTATACCAGTTTGTTTGGCTCTCTTGGCTTCCTCGAGGTTTTCCTCCTCCAGCTCAGTCACTTCCTATGCCGAGCTAATGAGTGCCAATAAGCACGAAACTGCAGTCCTCGGCTGGAATGGCTGAGCTGGCGGTGTATTACATGTATTTATGCCTTAGCCCTGGCTATAGGGCGGTAACTTATTGAAAATAGAGTGAATAGCATTTGTTTTATGCTACAACAGTTGCGTGAAAGGAAAAAATAAATCTTTTTTCATTGTAGAATTGCGTAGGGTTCCAGTGTGGCTCCTCCTGTCTTTCTAGGTATATGGATCAATATTTACAGTACTATGTGGCGAATCATTAAACGATCAAACAATCATTCAAATAGTGACATATTATGAAAAGTCGGAGTGTTCCATTATGCAACGTTAGACATCATTCGAATTATTGAACAACAAACTACGCGATCGGCCACACAGGCCCCTCCGTCTTTCTAGTGTTAATCAATCAACTAGAGTGACAATGGCCGGAAAAAACCGGAAATTTAGAGAAACAAAACCCGGTTTTCTTCTGAAGAGATTTATCTTCACTCGGAAAAAATTTACAATTTTTAAATTTCTGGCACAAAATGAAATTAAAAAAGAAACAAATGTAATGCAAAAATTATACATGGAATAGAATTCCTTTTTTGTGTAACTATTTATGAATATATTTTAATGTCTAGTAACCTTCATGAAAGCCTTAACATTAACAGGGCAGGTCATTAGAAAATTGAATTTGGTTATGTAGGGTCTAGTGGGGGAAAGTGGTCGATGGAATAAAGTGGTCATTCGTCAAATAAATGGCTATAGCTTCGAAATACAGTTGGCTCTCTATTTAACGACTTTGAAGGGACCACAAAAAATCGACCTTAAGTAGAAAGCGTCCTCAAATAGAATGCTTTTAACACTATAGTGGACCATCTGGGATTGTGAAAAGTCGTCGTTAAATGGAGAAAGTCGTTAAATAGAACGTCGTTAAACAGAGTCAACTGTAAATGTTTGAATTAATTTGAAATTTTAGTTTAGGGTGGGCAGTTAGAAACTACATTTTCAATTCAATATTTTACGATTGGCGAAATTTTACTTGGTAAAAAAAAATATTGTGTGAATGCGAAAAATTTTAAAATCTAAACAATTCTTTTAACTTCCCTGGGAAATTTTGTTTGTTGGAATTATGAACAGATTGACTGCGCAAGAAGCTTCCTACATGTCTCAAAAACTCCTATTCATTAGCAATCAGCTGGATCTATTTTGGATAATTTTTTAGAACAATTTAAATAAGTGGGGTAAAGTGGTCATAATATTAAGCTTAACGAATATTGTTCTTCTAATCTTTCAATATAAGGCAGATATAAATTAAATATTAACTTCACTTAATCTGTATTGTTTAAGCAGTAAACATGGTTAAATATACGAGTATATGCATACGCATATGCTCGTGTAGGCATATATATATATATATATATATATGCATTCATGTAAATGCACCAATAAACACGTATGGGGTATCTGTAAGTATTTTTTATATATACATATGTTCATTCTACTATACACGTATATACCGGCTTATAGTACTCATGTATATATATATATATATATATATATACACTAAAATACTCAGGTGGACACGTATAGACGCATACGTACTCTAGTAGAAACTTACTAACAGGTATATGATATACATGTATGCAGGGTGAGTTTAAACTCTTGGGAAAATTATTGAAAGGTGTTGGATTCGAGGATAAGAAGTCAGAATCATAAGAAACACATGGTCACAAACTGAACGCTGACACGCTACATGAACGCAAAGCCAGAATATCTATGAATGCGAAACAGGTCACAAATGAGTGTGTGTGTTACACAGACAATTTTGCACAACATTTTAAGCTTTAAGAAAGTTTTTTAGCGATTGATGAAATTTGCGGCCTACAGCTGTACCACATGCGTCGCAATAACAAAGCACTCTCTGTTGCCATAACAAGACATTTGAAAAATTTTCATCAGTCGCTGAGCCTTTGTTGCGATACTTGTATTAAAGCTACAACAGGCCGTAACTTCTAACAACTGCTCTAAATATTTCTTAAAAAGCAAAATGTTTTGTCATCATTTCATTTTTGTGTAACAAATTTGTGACCTTTTTTGCACTCATCAGTTTCTTGCTTTGTGTGCATGTAGAGCGTCAGCGACCATAACTTCCTTATGATTATTTGCTTATTATCCTCCCCTCTCACACCCCTTCGATTTTTGCCCAAGAACTTGGATTCACTCTGTAACGAATATATTAGCGGATATATTCGTGTATTCATACATGTACAGGTGTATACAAGTATATGTACCTATGTATGTCCGTACAGGTATATAATCGTGTTTACACGTAAACATACGTCGATATTAGTGGTTCCATATATATATATATATATATATATATATATATATATATATATATACATACGTGAGTAGACACGCACAAACACGTACAGTGATGTACGTGTCGACGCGATTTAACTCGTGTATACCCGTTTATGTATGTATGTACACTTATATATGCGTATATACGTCTATTTGTAACCATAAAAATAACCGAAACATAGAAATACTACTGTTATTTGTTATGGTTTTGCGTCTATTTTTAACTATGACCATTTTATCCCATGCTATAACCACTTTTCCCACTCCACGGGGTAAAGTGGGCATAAATACATTGAGAAATGAAAATTTAATAAAACTACTTAAATCAATATTTTTTTCCTGAAATTCAGTGAACCGTGTTCTTTAATGATGCAATGTAAAATAGCAAAAAAAAAGTGGAAGTGTTTGAAGGATTTATTGTTATAATCATCCACTTAAGTTGAAAACCTACGATTTTATGACCACTTTACCACACCAGACCTTACCGAATTGTTATAAGCTACTTTTCTTTCTAAAACTTAACATATTCACAGGAAAAAATTAATATCAAATGAACGAAATGCTTAAGTAAAAATATTTATGTAATTTCGTTTAATTACAGATCTATTTAATTATCACACACACACATTAAATGAAAATATATTGAAATTTATACACTTCAATCAACACACTTTAAGAAAAGAAAAAAAGGAGAAGTTTTGTTGAAAATCTTGCGACCTAGAAAGAAAAAAAAAACTGAAAGAAATGATTTCCCAATTTACTAAATCCAGATGCTATTCAAAAGTAAGTTGAATGAAATTATGACTAATTTGGATAATTTTCAGTTGTAATCGAAAAACTATTGGCTGATAGGAAACAGAAAAGTTAATATTTTTTACATTACATTTCTGATAGTAAAAAATACCATTAGTTGTTAAATAGACGCAGTTTTTTCTGATTACGTGATTTTTATTATTATTTTTTTTTTTTGAGCAATCACGATTGCTTATTGTTCTCACTTGACTGTTTTGATGTGCTATCATTTTGTTTTCCCGCCAGCACCCTCTACAGCATCACCGTCGACCGACTCCGCACGATGCTGCTCCTGTAGCGAAAACCGTCGCCATGTTGCATCCATACACACAACTACCCACACACTCATGCCTGCACACAGACACAAACACATATGCCTACACACATACACATTCCCCACCACACACAAACAGTCATTCACACAACTACCCACACACTCATAGCTGCACACAGACACAAACACACATGCCTACTCACACATACACCCTACACACAAACACACATGTCACTCGTGATTGCGAAAAACATAATTTGAATTGAAAAGGTCAAAATTCAAATTAATTATTTCATTTTTTTTTATTTTTTCGTCCTCCAGAATACGTTTGCCCAACTAGATTGTTATCGTATAGTAGGAAAAACGTGTATTTCATTGGTAGTCAAGGAAAGTAATAGAAAATGTTACTGGGGTACAAATTTTTTCTGCGTATCCTAAATGTTGCCCCGAATCAAACCAGCTTGACGAGATTTGTTGGCGTGAAATGGAAAAATAAAGAATAATCTACTATTGCGAGTACTCCTATTGTATTACATAGTGGTAGCAGCCTTAGTTTACGTAATGTGTAAGCATGCACAAATTAAGCGCTGAAATCGCTGTTTTAGGTTATATGCTTTTACGTTGGCATGGTGATTGCCGAGTCCGGAACTTTATTATAGAAACCAAAATGTCTAATATTAAAATGGTCCTTACAATTTTTGCAAGTTAACTGAGAAGGAAATAATTTGTGTGGTAAAGTTTTTAAATAGGGGTTTACGAGCATACTAAGACAACCGATTTGGTTTTATATGAGATCTCACACCTTTTTGCGGTGAAAGCGAGACTTCCATTTTCCTACATTTTATGTTTTTGAAGGGATTTTTTTTTTCTGTTGTATCCTGTTCGAGGGAAGAATTTCAAGTCCTTGTCATTATCCAAAAAAATGTGCAGAGATTTTTCCCCCAGATGATAGAGCAAACATTCATAACTTTTGTGACAGTTACTTTTCGCCAAATTCAGCTCATAAAGCGTTTTATGTTATGAGAGTTGGCAAGTTTTTGATTGTTGTTGGTTTCATTAGATTTTTAACCGTGGTTTTTACCGTCATATCAAAAAGCCTTTTTTGACATAATAGTCAAAAGCCTAAATTTGTGTCCGAAACCCGACTAAACTTTATATTAAAAATAAAACTATCCTTATAAATGATTCTTAATGTAATAAATTTGGATTTCATACGCTGAAGGAATTTTTGATTGTTTTAGATTTTTAAAAAATTCGTAAACGAAATGTTGATTCAACAAGTTGATTGTCTTTAAGATGAAAGATGAATAAAATGTGCTGAATTGGTTATTTGGTTTTTTGCATGTAGGTTTTAAAAACTTCTTTCCCATACTGTTGCAGAGAAATTCTGAACTGAGAAGTAGCTTTCAGGACAATTGTAGATTGAGCTTAAAAAGCTGTTGAAACAAATAAATTTGGTTGTATTTCAAGCTAATATTAGTTCATTTATGAACAGAAAATTTTTATATTGGTTCACTGACAAAGTTAATTATAAAAGATTAAAAAACATAGTATCTGAAGAATTTAAATAATTTATAATCAGCCATTTACTGCTGTTAAACTTAGTTTTACTTTTACATAAAAGAAAAAATGACATTACCACATTACATAAATCCTGACACAGAAGGAACTGATAAAATTACTTGAAACTAATGGTTTTAGTTATTAAAATTTAAAAAAATATATATAAAAACCCGATTCAAGTTTTAATATTCGTAACTATTTTTACAACATTGTAACGGTTGGAGTGCGGTTCTCCAAAGGTGGGGATGGGGTGAGGAAGAGAGGAGCAGTCGACCCCCCGGTCACGTTAGGCACGGGAGATTGTAATTTTCTTCTCGCGGGGAGCTAGAAGGGTTTTGCTGGTTTTCGTCAGGCCAGCTCACAATAATCAACCTATCTTCATCATCATCAAATGTACATACGAACTGCAAATAAGCTATGTTGTATGACGTTCTGAACTCGCTTTACTCCAGTGGTTCCCAACCTTTTTCACGTCACGACCCTTCTTCAGCAACAAATGACCCGGGTCCCCCTCTGCGTCTCCCCATTTATATATAAACATATGTGTGCGCATGCGCATATTTTGCATTATAACTTAAAGTGCTTGAGATCTTCCATTTACACCTTGTTTTTTGAATTTCAACAATGGCTGCACAATTGAAGAATAAAAAATAGTTTCTATAATGTTACACATTTCGACATTGACCGATTCGGAGACCGGGGTCTCCGCGACATTGCGGAGACCCCGGCTGGGGTCATACAAATCTTATATAATATTATTAGTGTTCATAAACTTTCGTTGAAGTGAATGATGGCATTTTCTTGTAAATAGGCAGTCGCGATTTCTAAAAATTCGAAGGAGGGCTTTTGGCAGCAACTCATTTTTTTTTAAAAGCGTATGTATAGAAAGAGATAGTCCAGTCTTTTGCTTCGAAGGTTGGAGGTGTCATTACTAACGTATGAGTAATCAAATTAACAGAATCTCGTTATTTAAGCGAAGAAAGAGAATTAACAATATGAATCTAAAGTCGTAAACCTAACATTCGTAAAGGTACCTCCCCCCGGAATATGTTCAAATTTTCTTGAAATTGAAGCCCTGGAGAAGTTTTGAGACGATTTCAACGATAAGGGATGGAAGGGAGGATCGGAGATGCTCATAATGAAAATATTTCCTAAATAGCTCAGTTGTAGACCATCTTTGTTGAAGTTAATTGAAGAGAAGGAATTCAGGCGCCATTTCCCCGGAAAAAATTTGAATTTAAGTGTCTAAAACCGCAACTATAGGCCATATTTGTAAACGTTAGAAAAGAAAAGTTTGCATTAGGAGCCTCTACTCCGGATTTTTTTCGGAATTGAAGTCTAACACCAAAGTTGACACAAGTTTTAATGGTAGAAAGGACTTTGGGAACTCCCAAGAAATGTTTTCAAAATTAAAGTCGAAAAATATACTAGACCCCACTAGGTGACTAATTGCTAAATTCTAACTGAAAAACGGTATGCCTCAGAAAGTTATGCGATACACATACGCACATACATACGGACGTCACGAGAAAACTCGTTGCAATTAGCTCGGGGATCGTCAAAATAAATATTTCGGGTGTAGGTATATATGTACACGTTGGGTGAAGTCGAAAAAAAAAACTCTCAACATTCATTCGGGAGTGAGCAAAATGGAAATGATTAATAATAAATAATATACTATTTGTACTTTTGTATGTTGCAAGATGTAAAATGAAGTGTATAAAGTATTTTTTTCTTTCTGTCCACAGAGATTTCCACACTCAGGGAGCAGTTGAGGGAAAAAACTGAAGAACATCAGCGTTTTAGAGAGCAGGTTATTTCAAATGTGAACTACTTATACCAGGCTCTCGAAAACCGAGGTAAGTTGAAGCTTTAAATTTTAGAAGAACACTATTTGTAGTCGAGTTTAACTGTATCAAGTTTTTTTTAAAGTAATTCATAACGATAGATAGTCGGCATTTTTGTCTTAATTTTTGCGAAATGTTTCCAAAGCTTTGTAATCACTGAAAATGTTCTTCAGCCCTCTGATGCACGATTCGCAAAATACTATCTTACAATATATATGCTCTGAAAGCTTTTGCTTTTATCAATGCTTCATTTTTAGAATCACTGTCGTTTATCGTTACTCTTTTTTCTGTATTCTCTCTCCAATATACTACGTTAACTAATAGAAGAAATTATTATTATTATTATTATTTGTCGATTTAAGCTCAAGTGTTATGGAAAATTTTGGGATTGAATCTGTGGTTCCCTGAAACTGACAAACGCTTAACAAAATTCTTTCAAGCGATTGCAGTGTTCAAAACCTGACCATACATCAATGGCGCGGAAGTCCTAGCATTTTGAGATTCAACATAACTTTTGATCCTCGTTCTAACTGTGTTTTTCCAGTCTTTAAAATGACGAACGCCTTAATTCTGGGTCCAAAGTCTTGTATTCATGCGCTGAATGGAGAGACTAAATTCAAGAATCATTGTGACGTCATATGCAGTAAATAAATATTTAATTTTGAGGGAAGTAAAGGTAGTCTAGTGAACAAATCATTAAAAATAAAATAACAGTTTAAAAAACTAAAAAAAAACACGCTTCCGTATCAAAATGAACTAAAAAGTGAAAAATAATCTTTGGATGATAGTAGTTGATCAATCACTTAATTTTAATGTAATACCAAAAACCGAGGGGGCTATCTATTTACATTTTTGCATGGACAACAAATGAAAGAAATTCAAGACAACTGATAAAAGCCCCCCCACCACCCAAGGTTTTTTTTTATTACATTAAAATTAAGTGATTGGTTAACTACTATCATCCAAAGATTTTTTTTCACTTTTTAGTTCATTTCGCTACGAAAGCGTGTTTTTTTTAAAAACTATTATTTTATTTTCTTCTTTTTAGTTTAACTTGTTTTACGAAAAAATATTCATTTCAACATTGTTCAAAATCTTTTATGTTCATGAAATTTGCCCATAAAAAGCGACTAAAGGTCTCGGGTGGCATTCGAAACGTGGTCTCTCGAACTCCAAAAAGAGCAACTGTACCCCTTAAAGTGTAATAGCCGATCTCTAAAAACATTCAACTTCGCCTGTGGAGTAAGTGTCTGATCCAGCTAATCCATCTCAATCATCGATGTATGTGTGTAGAAATCATATCTACATTACTTTGAAAATTTGAGATGCATTTGAATAAAAGTTTTGCTCAACAATGGTCTGATCAGCAATGAATTTCCAATTGAAGGCTCACCTAAATTTGGCATGAAATTAGTTAAAAACAATTATATTTCATGTTCTAATTACCTTGGAACATTGGAACAAATTTTGTCTGATTCAGGAAAAATCAAGGTTTTTGTAGATATTTTTAAATAACTTTTGCGAGCATTTTTTAAAGTATTTATTTAAATATTTCCTTTTTCACATTGTTGGATTTATGCCAAAATATTTAGTAAAATTGGAGGAAACTAACAATTAAAAGAGTTAATTAATTAATTTGATTATAGAACATTGCATTGTCATCGGGTTTGATGTCGCTTGCCAAATTTCAAACGAATTCGATCGCAGGAAGTGGGCGAAATTTGAGCTGCAAGATTCCGTTACAAGATACATACATACATACATACAGGTGAAGCCAATAAAAGCGTATAAAAAATAACAATTTTTTTTTTCGAATTTAAAATTTTTACTGTATTAATAAAGTGATATTTTCATTTTTTTTTTGCTTCAGTGATATTTAAGTTAGAGCCAATACTCAGAACTAAGTAGGTCGCTTATTCCCTTTTGAGTCAATTTTACTCGGGGGAAAAAATAAGCACGTAGATGGTTTCACTTTTAAATAAATTATTTTTAACAGTGCACTATACATTTTGATTTAGAAAAAACTTTCAAAGAAAGCCTAACTTTTGTAAAGTCATGAAACGACTAGGATTCGTAAAAAGCAGAGAAATGCCACTACATTTTGAATTATTTATTCATTCGCGATCATAATTTAAAGCAAAAAAAAAAAAATATTTTTTTCGTTTGCTTTAATTTTTATTATCAACTGCAAAACTAAAATTATCAATTATTTTGTACAAAAAATTCAATTTTGTCCAAGTGTTACATCGTTACTTCTGAGCCAGACTAACGTGACTCACATTATTCCTATTCGGAGGAGAGCAAAAAACTTTTGTTTGGTTCATATAAAGAATGAGGCTCGTACTCTTTTATGCTGGTTAATTAAAATACTTTAAAAAAAAACGTTGTGCTGACTCATTGTGGGATACGATGCTACATATAAAGCCGTAATAAACTGAAAATGTCCATTTTTTGACCTTATGTTAGTCTAGCTCTAAGGTGCAGACATTTTAATTGAAAAAAAAACAGTTAAGTAATATGTCAAGAACATCAATCGTCAGACTAAATGCAGCTGTTTCAAGCTTACAGAGAACCCCTTTTATCGGTGAATTTTTACTTGTCTCGTCAAATCCAACGTATATTTTTAGCCTGCAATTTCATACAGCAGATATGAAAAAACTAAATGTATCAACTTCTAAGTGAAATGAATCACTCAATTATATCACAACTTGAATCTATACTGTTGGAAACGTAACTGCAGTACAACGTTGAAAATCCGAAGTAGTTGGTCGTTCAGATTTTCGAAACTAATCAAGAAAATACGGTTTGGAAAAATCGCCACCATTACAATAAACAAAAAAGCGGTTACGCAATATGTATGTAAATACATACCATATAATGTAGTATATAACACTGCACTGTATAATTACATTTTTTTCACGAAATTAAACAAATGTACTCGCTATTTACTGAACAAAAGTGACATTTCTTTGCTTTATTTATTCTGCCTTACTTCTCGTGCTTAGGTGTTCATTTCTTCCTCGTTTTCAAACACTTCAAGAATCTCTTGCATCATAGTTCTCATATTTCTGCGGCCAGGGTTATAATTTTGAAAGATATTGAAATATGTTTCAGCAAATACTAATCCCCCCCCCCCCAAAAAAAAAAAAATTGCCCAACAGAAATATAATTATCATACTAAATGAGTCTGTGGATTGTAGCATCGCCTGTGGTACAAAACCATAACTGTAGTTTCCTATGAGATGAAATTAATCATTCCAAACGTTTCAGAAATTTGAGTTCCTTCTTGACAAAGGAAAAGTCAGCTCTGTTACTTTTATTTAATATGGAGGAGCTGTGATTGTTATTCTTATTGCTTATTTATGTTCTGCAAACTAATACGCTCATGCACTTTTCTAATAGAAATTAAGGGAGTAAAACTTTATATTTAATGTAATTTTTTGTTTTCTTTCTTTTCGACAGATGCTCCCTGGGATGCTGCCCCCGCCGATCCCAGGCCTCCCCGCGTTCCCGACGCCAATCCCGATGACGAGGCCCCCATGGAGGAGGGGGGCGACGATGATGCAGGTGATAATGATGACGGCGCCGACGCCCCGGCATCCGCTCTCCTGGACGTGCCCGGGGCCCAAAGTCCAAGGGCTTCCGGGGCCCAAACCTCAAGGCGCCTAGTGTGGGGAGCCACCACGTCCAGGAGGCAGTCAGGTATTTTTAACCCTCCTTTTTTTCCATCAGACTCCCCAGCGCCGGAAGGAGGCCGCAAAGAGGACGCAACCCCTGACACGCCCGTCTGCCCGGTGATCATTACGGTGACTCAACCGACTCCGCCCGAGGAGGGGGTTACCGAGCAGAACGGGGCTCAGGAGGAGGAGGTGGATGAGCAGCTTGAGCCGGACGACGACGACCCAGGGATGCAAGGAACAACGGACGCCGCCATGCACGCCGATCCCTCGGACCCCCCGCCCGACGACGACGACGAGGACGACTCGTCTCCACCACACCCCCCGGTGGTGTCGAGCGCGCCCCCGCCGCCGTCGTCGGGCTTGGGGGCCCGAGGGACCCGCGTGCGCCGGCAGGTGCAATTGTACCAGGCGCCCGCCGACTCCCTGCGCCGCCGCCCCCGGCTTCCGCCGCCCAGCCGCCGCCCCCGCCGTCGTGGAGACGTGCGGGATATCCGCAGGGTGCGGCCCTCCCCGAGTCCGCCTTCCAGCGATTGAGGAGTGGGGGGGATCGAGCCGCTCTGAATTCTTTTCGCATTTGCTCGAGATGAAAGGCATTGCATGGAAACGTAGCACGACTGCACCTATGCGTTTAGGGGTTTTTGGGACTGTTCCCTAATCCCACAGGAGAATTGAAAGTACTTTCTGCCGACAGAATGGAAACTTTTAGAGCTGTTTCCTCCTCCCTATGAAAACTTTTAGCGACTATCCTTATCTCGTTGGAAAATTTCAGGGACGATGTGCTTAGTTTGTTGATATTTTAGAAATTTCCCAGTGAGATAAGTATAGTAGCTAAAAGTTTTCATAGGGATGAGGAAACGGCTCTGAAAGTCTCCATCATGGTCTGCAGACAGTACTTTCAAATCCCCTGTGGGATTCGGGAACAGTCCCAAAATGCCCCTGAACGTGCAGGGGCAGTTGTGCTCCGTTTCCAAACAAAGGTTTTCGTCAAGAGCAAATGTTAAAAGAATTTGGAGTGGATCGATGTTAATACTGCCTGACTCAGGGGCAGAACTATGCATCATCGTCGCAACATTAGGGGACCATGTAAAAATAGTCCATGTACAGAGAATTACTCCGAATTTTTCTTTTTAGTTAGACCCCATAAAAGCTGTTTTTGATCAAGCTGATCTCTATCCCCCTTTTCTTTTTCAGTGCTGGAAGAATCATAATACTTTTAGGAACCTTAAGCTTTTTATTCTGGTAAATCGCACCTTATACCTTTTATAATTTTCTTTATTTGTCACGGGGACTGAAAAACGTCGATAGTTACAAAGGAAATCAATTAGTTGGCAAATATCTCAATTTCTGTAATAGATTTGTCATAATTTTTCGAAACGACTTCCAACTTCTTTAGCAAATTTCAATGTGTTCACCAGTAGTACTCAATAGTAACAACATTTGCACATCATTTCAAGAAAGCTTTGCTGAAGTTAGTTTTTGGTTAGATATGTCCATTGCTGCGGACTTATGCATAATGTGTCGACTAACTTAAAAAACGGAAAAAATAGATGAAATATTAAAATATTTACCAATGGAGCATTTTCCGGTCTTCAAAAGCTGAAATATGAATTGCAACTTGCACTCTCTCCTAACTTGGATTTTCGTTGCCAAGCTTCCGTCTGAAGCAATGAGATCCTAACTTCTCGACAACACATTTGAATTTACTCGAGTAAAATTTTGATCTAATGTTAGCCAAAGCTAACGTTTTCTCTGTTCTTAGTGTCATTTCTGTGCTGTACTTAGAGTTGAAGAATTTATTATGTAAAGCAAATCTTGGCCATTAACCAACTAGTAAATAATATTATGCTCGCACATATCTAGTTTGTCTGATAACCATATGTATCAGAGATAGAGAACAGTAATTAGGTATGTGGTTTTTTTTTGGGAAAAAAACACAATCCGGCTCTTTTGCATTCAAAATCGAATTTTTAGAGCATTATTATTCTTTTACGTTTCCAAAAACTTCAAATCGCCTGTTTTTATCCCATTTAATGATAATATAGCTCTTGTCTGTGCTTGGTATTAAATTTCTCATTACTGTCAACAGCATTTTTATTAAGTGGACATTTTAAAGCTATAACTTTTGTGGAAGTGTGTTAGTTTCATAGAAGTGAAACAAAACTTGAATTTCACTAAAATATAGTTAGATAGTAGACTTCACTCTATCATTCAAATCACAAAGTTATTTCACCGTTTAAGGTAAGTTCAATCGAGTAAAATGCTTTAACTCGTGAGCAAACGTGAAATTAATTAACCAGTACTTGTTGTTGGTTTCATATGAACCGAAGTTTATGTTTATACTTTTACTTCTCATGACTTAAGATCAAAACTAATCTAACTAACATTTTTTTTTTTTTAACACTGCTGGAAAATTGTATGTTTTTCGTCAATCGCAAAAAATACTTGTATGTATGTGCTAACTTAATTTAAAAATGGAATTTTTGAATAATTTACTTAAATGTGAAATCTATTTGATGATATGAATTTAGATTTAAGTGGACTTGATACCTCTAAAATGAAAAAAAAAAAAAGTTTTGCAATTACTTAAAGATCTGAATTAATTGCAGAAATTTTGTGTTTGTTCTAAATTTTTTCCACTGTAAAGTTTTTCTCCCGCACAAATATTTATAAAAATGTTTGTTTTTTTAAAGCAAAACATTTTTTAATTGATAATCTTTATTTTTTTTTTTTGTTAAATATTAGTAAAAATTGTAAAATATATTTAAAAACCTTGTTGCAAAGGTATCAAGTCCCGTGAGAACAAACATTTTAAAACTTTATCAATTATGCATTGCTCATTTAATTTAAGCTCCCCATATTGAATTTCAAAATCTGTAAGTGAAAGCATCAAAAAAAAAAAAAAGAAAAGAAAAAAGAAAGAAAAAAACAAAAAAAAAGAAAAAAGAAAAAAACAATGAAAAAAGAACAAAAAAAAATAAAAAAGAAAAAAAAACAATGAAAAAAAAAGAAAAAAAAAGAAAAAAATAATAATAAAACCCAAAAAATGGGTAAAAAAGAAAAATGAATGAAAAGAAAAAAAAAGAAAAAAAAACAAAAAAAAAAAAAAACAAAAAACAAAAAAGGAAAGAAAAGAAAACAAAAAAAAAAAAGAAAAAGAAAAGAAAAAAAAAAAGGTGCTTTCATTTATAAAACGTGCTTGTAACCGTGAAAACTGTATTGGTCTTCTGTAACCTTGCTGGTATGGGAGTTTTTATTATTGTGAACTTTTAATGGAAATTGTAATCATTAATATTGTGTTAGAATGATTTTGAATTACCAATTTTTTTATCTGTGTCACATGTCTTAAGTAGTACGGAATAATATGAAAATATTATTTCGTTTTCTAGAAGACAACTATTTAAAATTCTTTTAAAAAATTTAAATGTTTAATGTTGTTATGCTAACATTAAAGTATAGGTTTGATTTTCTTCTGTTACTTTCTTTCAATGAAATTGCTAGAATTTTATTAATTTAAAGTTCTCTGAAATGGAGAAATAAAAATTTTATGGCCCATGGTACACGGGTTGAATACTGGATTAATGTTTTTCAACATAAAATCTTTAGTTCGTGGAGCCATCATTAATCTTTTATCGAAATATTTTATCGCAAAAAAAGCATTTAAAAGTAATTTAGTATTTTTTCTAAAAGAAAAAGTCTAGAAAATGTCAAAGCAATATTACTTTTTTGCAGAATCAATTATTTCCTTTAAAAAGCTACTTAATATTTAAATTTAAAGAATTCGCAAGTGTTAAACATCTTGTATCTCTTGAACGTGAGCATTTTTAGTGTCCTTGTTCTATCTGTATCTGAAAACTTTTCACGTTCAAAACTGTAAGAATTTGAACTGTCTGGTCATGGCAAGAATATATAATTCAAATTTTGCTCGTTGTGTTCTGCTTCACTTTGCAAATTTTTGTGGTACTGAAACATTGTAGAAAACGTCATGTTTCACAACAATGGTAAATGCAATTCCAGACCAAAATTCCTGATCTAGGAACTGCTACTTTATATCATGGGTCTGTGTACTCAGGAGAAGAAGTGGACCAGCCAGTCTGTGATGCAAGCCTCCGGAGAGGCAGAATTTTCAGTTCCTTCCTGCGTGTTAAGTGTCAGGGGATCCGAGTCTTACAAGTTTCCACGAAAATATTCGATCCAATTCTGGACTAAATGGCTAAGTCCAGCACCAGAGAGGATACGAGCCCCATCCCTGGGAGATATGAGCCTCCGGAGAGGCCGGTCTCGTTCCAAACTGTCCTGAGACGCAGTAACACCTGTGCTTCTCAACTTCCGTAGCTCCCTGACGGTTGGTGGACTGGTGATAGTGCACCATACACTCTACACTACATCTTGACTCGTGCACGTGAAAGCTGTTTGCACCTCGACAGTACCTCTCTCAGCCAGGCCATTGGAGTTGTTCTCACTCTTCGCCGTGAATGGTTGTCTTCACTTGTGCTGGACGAATGACTCGGGTCCCTTTAATCGCTGTGCACATAAATAAACTCTCTTGCAGACGTTAATACTAAAGGGTGCTTTAGTACCTTGTTTTCGATCACGTCTTTCAATTGAATTGCAATGTAAAAAGTGTATCTTCATCAAATATGTAGCCACGACCAGTATTTCTGTGTCTTTAAATTGATATTTTCCAATGTCTATGAACAGACTTATTTATTAACTACAAAACTATTTGTAAAAAACATGAACTGATTTTCTTGTAGAACTTTCGTATTCTGTTCCTTAATTCATCTTGGAACGTTGCTAAAGACTTTTGAAACGTATGGAAAATTCTGGACAATTACTGTTACTGGGAATACTGTAGTTACTTAGTAGCTCCATGTGTTTTCTTGTTCAATAGATATTTTCAGCTGCTTTTGTAAAATGCATTATGCTGTCTCTGAAGTACTAATCTTTGCACAATGCAATTATTAATTAATGCTTGTAACTGCAAACTAATTGTATCAGTGTTTGCATGAACTTTTAAAGAATATTTTGATAATGTTTTTTCATTTATGTATAACAGCAATGCATAATTTAAGTTTGATTTATTTATTTTTCTTAAATTAACAATTGCTTAATTTTAAAATTTTATTAAAGTTTTTCCAAATGTTAATTTTGTTAAACTTAAGTACCCTAAATGGACAATATAATTAATGATTTTTCTTTACGTTTCTTTCTGTGACTTTTTTTTCCGGTTTCAGTGAATGTAATAACAAGTGTCAATTACTTCAGCAAAGATTAATCAATGAAGTACAATTTTCCAGTTCATAAGCATTTAAGAAACTTATTTTTTTTTTCTAATTACAAGTATGTTATTGTAATGGTAATTGTGTCATATTTTAGACACAATTAAAGAGTCATCGTATCAAATATTTTGATATTTCTAATGAATATTTCTAATTAACATTTCTAATATTTCTAATGAACGGTTCCGACAAGATACGGACTGACCTTTAGAATTATTATTTCTTCTGAGGAAGTGATAAAGTGTTTGGACTTGGATTTCACTTGGGTTACTTTCGTGATACTAAAACGAGGGCAGCCCAAATAATGTTTCCATGTCTTATTCTCTTCTGAAGAAGAAAAGAATGTTCTCAAGTTCAGGCTCAATCTTATCGAAGACACATTATCTCTCTATCAAGTCATTGTCAAAATATATGTTTTGACTTTAATACAATCATTATCATTGTTCTATCTTCTCAATTAGACATTTTATATCAAAACATTACAAGGAGTACTGGTTAATTTTGTTTCATTTTGCGTATATGTCTCTTTAAACGGTGAACAAGAATTCTTAGTTTTTCATTATAATTAAGTAAAATTTAAAGCAAAACTTAAAAGAGCGTTTTGTGTGTTTTTTAATAAGTTTTGAAATTGTCATGAACTTAATTTCTTTATCTTAAATGGGATCAAAATAGCAGTAAAAGTTCATTTAAAATATAATTTTTAAATGAACAACTAGTTATTTTACTTTGTGCCGCGTCATTAAGTTTTGTTCATGTTCAATTCCTTAAATTTTTGGAACTAATCTCAGTTCTCATAAATAAAAACAAGTGAATTCAATGTTTTTGTATATTTTTCGGCATCAGCACACAATTGGTTCATTCCTTTTTTTTTCATTAATAGTTTTTTCTACCCTCTTCGATGGTTTTTTCTTTAAAAACTAAACTGCATATTTCTGAAAACGTTAGTACAACAACTGAAGTTTAGTAGTCGGTCATTACCTGGGTAATAAGGAAATTTTGCGTATTTACTAAACTTTTTTCAGATCTTTTCAACTCTGTTATTTTTTTTTCGAGCTGCTCTTCACTAATTTCCTTAGCGTTTACCATAACAGATTAAAGGAATTAAGAAATTCTCAAATTAATTTATTCATTGACAAAAGCTTCAATGCACCAGGTATTAAACCTTGGTTTTTAAATTTGAAAGATCTGCAATATTATGGTAAATTAACCTCTTTTTCAATTGATACAGCACAGAAATTGACACAAACTTCTACAGAGCTTCAGCAATGGGTGTGCCACTACATCAGAAAGTCGATAAGTTAAAATTACAATCGGAAGAGGGTGCATGTGCTTCACCATAGAGAGTTTTAAGTGGATTAGATTGAGGCGATTGTCATAAAATGGAACATAATGAATTCCCCTTTCTTCTAAAACTGTTGCCATTTTTGCAAAACATACGTTTCTTTTTACATTTTTATGGAGCTTTTCATATTAGTTAATGAGTCGCTTTCTTTATATTTAACGGTTTACATTATACTTCAATGCCCTAACTTAATTATTTTATGGTTTTATTTTAATGCACCTTCAAGTCTCGTTCAATGGTTTGTTTTACTTCAAAATCAATCATTAGTTCTTTTCTGCTATATTGGTTTTAGCAAAGTGTGATAAGCAGATAAGATCTTTGTTTTGATTAGCTTGACTAAAATTTGAGACTGAGCAAAGTGTTCCACATGGTAATTCTCCGAAATTAGAGTATTAGATTAATCAATCGAAAATGTGACTGGAAAGGAAATCATTTTTTTCTTATTAAAACTCTTCATCGGCAGAAAACAGTTATGCAACGCAGGTTGTTCGTTCTTTGACGGAAAGTATTTGGCCATCCTAGCTTTAGCAATCTTTCTTTTCATTTTTCAATTGATCTGCATAATATTGTGCCAATAAAATCAACAACAGATGCAAAATAACTTTACTGCGAGTTAAAAAACAACAAAATATCGCTCATAATAGAGCTAAGATTTACAACAATATCACGTACGTAAGTGTTGATAAAGGAATTGAAATGCTAACGATAAAGGTAAAGCGGTACTAAAAAGCATAAAGAAATTTAACTTTTTATACAATTAAATATTTTTAAAACATTTAAGTTTAAATGATATTTTACAGAAAAATGTCAATCGCTACTATTTGCGCAAGCATCCTTTTCTTGCGAGAAACCGTAGGTTGCAACTCGCCAATAATTCTGCCTCCACTTGCTGCAAGAGAACATTTCTTCCTTCTACAAGAAAAAAAATTACAATCGGTATTTCTCCAGCAACCGTGACTGGAGGTATGGAAGTTTTCATGTTGCTTTAAAAATGTTTATTAGCTCCCATCTTTTGGTTGCTTTCAGAACCAGGAAATCCATTTCAGAAAAGATGTCAGAAAACGTTATTTGCATGATTTTTTTTATTTCGCACTTCGACACAAGATATATAAAAATAAACATTAAACTAATTGGACAATGAGACTCTGACTTTTACCATTTTGTTGCCAAGATTAACTAAATAATTCTTCTAATTTCATAGATTATATTATTTGTTTCCTGCGAAAAGTGATGTTTTTCAGTCCTTGATTTCAAAAGCAATAAAATAATACGTAAAATAGTTGTTTGTCCATTTTGTCGGATGAAAGAAGAAAAAAAATCTGGATTTGCAGCAGCGTTGTGCGGATCCGGAGGATGAGTCATGTTAGTCGTTAGACTCCCCCTCCTTAACGCGACCAAACATAACCAAAGCTCTATTTGGACTTTTATGTCAAACTATTTCAAGAAAGTTCAAGATTCCGAGTTAATTTCCAAATATCGCACTTACGATCCAACCTTCCTATTTGTGTTTTCATGAGCTGATGATGATTCTTCCAGCACCAGACGCTATACCCGTCCTTGGCACCAGCATCATTCAAAAGACCTCGTTTTCTTAGCACAGTTAAACTCCTGATCATTTTTAAACCCAACTTTTGAAACTATTTTCTTCGCTTTCAACTTGAATTTTTAACGGAGCCATTCAGAGTCATAAGAAAACTACATACCTTAAAGGAAATCTTGAAGATTAACACGTCAAATGCTAAGAAGCATCCACGACTGAGGAACTATAAAATTGGCGGTGTATTTATGGATATCTTCATTTCAATTCACTTGCCGCAATTGCGCAGAAATAATCTGAGACATGCGTTTGAAAGTCTCACCTCACTAATACCTAGGAGTTAGTAGGAAACCCAGCTGTCCTGATTTTATTACGATTGTACTGACTTTTAGAGCTTTCTTTTTTATTTTGAAAATGTCTTGATTTTTTTTCATGAAATTCGACTTACTGATTTGTCCTGAATTTTCGTGTGAAATATGACAGTCTTCATCTTAAAAGTGATACTTGTGATTCATAAAATTATATATTTCGTTACGTTTGTGATTATATGCCTCATTATTCGGTAGCATATATATTATTTCTGTGGCTTATGTGTTGGGAGGCTTAGGACATCCAGGTGTAAAAGCATTAAAATCATCAAGTGCCAGCCGCAGCTGGCGGCATTAAGCCACCGCAGGTGGTGGACAAAGGTTGGCGAACGAAGCAAGCAGGCGACAGAGTTTCCTATTCTAATAACGAATAGTGTTGCTGGATACTGAAAGAACCCTTTAATAAAGTTGATGTAAAGAGAATCCCAGCACAATGTTTTCTGAATCGCTCCACCAGAAAATTTCGACCATTCACCACCACAGTACACTCATTTTTACTATCTATCAAGTTAATCAAATCAAAATTAGGTTTTAATAACCCGTAATGCATCATTTTTATCAATGAAAGGCTTTAAAATGGCTGAAGAAGGCCTTTAGCTAAAACAGATTTGGTATTTCTTAATAAGTTCAGTTCCTTAGAAAATGATTAACTTTGAACAAACAAAACAATTTTTAATGTACCCGAATTCTTTTCGACACTAGTTGTTAGAAGTTGACTGTTTCCATTTACGGGGATGGCTTGCTAACCGTGCTAGAACGACGGTAGATTCAGTCCAAGCGAAAACTTCTATTTCGAAATCTTTCAACGCAACTTTAGCAGTCTGCACAAGACGCTATAATCTTGCAGCATTCAATTAAACGTGGAATTAAAATTTGCTTAATTGGGCAAACTTTTCTTTTTGCTGCCATCAAACTCTGTTTTCTTATACCATCTGCTGTTTGCACCGCAGCAACATACGCTAATTCCAACGCACTGGAAAAACCACGAATTTGAATTAATTTATGCGTACTTAATTGCCCTGGAATCTTCATTAAATTAACAGAGATAAGTTTCCCTGAAATTTCTATAATTATTTTATAACTCATTTGGCAAAGCAGTATTCCAATATAAATTATGAAACCACAATTTTTAATGAAATACTTTAATTAGTACAGTACAAGGAGGTAGAAGTCCTAATGGATCAATTATTTTATCAGATTCTGAGACAATGTGTCTTTCTTACTGAATGTTCTTCACGAAAAGCAATTTTCAACGTGAAGCAATCTAAATAAGAGTTCCAATAAAGTCCCGAAAATTTATTCCTCCTGGAGAGAATTCGAACCTTCGTTAAATTTCTCGAATCTGATTCAATGTGTTTTAAAATGTCTTCCGTATTTGATCTCCATTTTCTGAGATGAAAACTACGTGAACCTAGTATTTCAGACAACTCAGAACAAATTCTAATACCTTCACTTATATTATTTACTCCCGATTACAAATCATCCACGTAAAAGTCATTTGAAAAAGCTTTCAGAAAAAGTGGATTCTCTGTTTCGCTGGTCATTCCTATTTGTTGCAGTACTTTGATTGCCAAAAATAGGGCGGATGAAGTTCCGTATGTTAAGAAACGCAATTTAAATTCCAGCAATTGAGATTATAATTGTTTCTCCATAGTATGAACTGATAGTATTGATCTTCCTCAGACACCAACACCTCTCTCTACATTTCAGCAATGTCTGCAGTAAAAACAAACTCATGTATGAGAAAATTCAACAATTTCTAAAAATAATTCCCACTGAACAATCGGGCCAACACCTAAGAGAGTTTACTAAGACCCATGTCGAAGTTTTACTTGAAACATCGAAAACCGACCTTAGCTGCGTTACACAATCAGGCTTTAAAACTGCATGATGGGATAAAAAAAGTTTTTTTCCCCTTGATCTGTTAAGCTTGCAGGAACTATGTCTCCATATTCTAGCATAAACCCTTTCTGTCCTTTTTCTAAAATTTCATCTTTCAGCTTTCTTTTGCAAAAAAAGAAGTCTTGTATTCGCGAAAAAAAATTCACTCAAAAATCGGCCTTAATTTCCATTTCGCTCCACCCGAATGAATGATGAGTTTTTTTTTCCTCAGAGTCCAAAAAAGTCACGGAAAATGAGGCTAATGTTCAAAAACTTACACAAAGTTGATTTTTCCTACTTCACCCAATAACCGAGTAAAGAGAATGTGAGTGGTTCTTCTACACAGTAAAAGTTGGTACTTTAGTAAAATACAGAAGGCTCCTCCCACAAAAAGGGTTTTTACTAAAGGTGGAAAAACCGTCCTGTCTGAAATAACTTTTAGCCACTACGATGCCAAAAAAAAAAAAAAAAAAAAAAAAAACAGTATTCATTGTTCACAGGAATTTAACTGTATTTTTTATGGTTTTTCAATTCTACTTACTGACTTGAGAGCGTGGAATGCAATTTTAATTTTATGTTTTATGTGTCTGAAAAAAGTGTGGTACCTGGGGATGGATGAAATGATCATCCTTTCCTCGCAATTTATTTGCCAACTAAGTTTGTATATTAATTTATGTATGTCTGTTTTCAAATTTATTTATATTTTGCCTTAGCTCATGAATCTCTTAAATTTGTAAGTTGACTATTTCCAGCATTGATATTGTGAAGAATCCATACGGTGAGCTTTTTATAATATGTTTTCATATTTATTAAATATATATTTAGGAGAGTTTGTCAAGAAGATTTTTTACTCAGCTTGACAAAAAATGTTGTTTGCTCTCAGACTGTCTCTGTTTTAAAATAATGCATTACATTATTCAAACGTATGCGCTGTATAATTATATTCTAATCCTGATTAAACTGTTATTTTTGTCTAAATATATTTCCTCGGAAAATAAAAGCAGGTCTAAATCTTTTTTTTTTTTTTTTTTTTTGGCATTCAGTACAAGACAAAAGTTAAAGTAATATTTAACCAAAAAACAATTTGATGAACATTGTAATTAGACAAGAAAAAACAGTTACACGGGAGTAAATTAAGTTCTTCCACCAGATTAGCACTAAAATTTAATGATCGCGAAAAAAGTAATTTTCTTTAAAATTAATAATTCATAGTTTTCAGTTCGCAAATGCGAAAAAATCCTCTTTTTTTTATTTTCTGTCTCATTTTTCATTTCTATGATTATGAATCCATACGGCAAAAAGATGTTGAAAAATTTAGTATCTTGAACTCAAGAAAATTATGATTTTCAATTACTATTTTTTCCTTGGCTATTTGGTGTATGTCTTAATTTAATTTAAATTTAATCTTAAAAAATGCGAAAAGCATAACTTGATGTTTACGCAATTTAAATAAAGCGCATTCACTAATTGACTCAAATGAATTATGTCTATTTGTTAAAGATAAATGAGCAGTTAAATGATATTTTTATGTAATTTTTTTTTTTTTTTGGTTTACTTCAGTATTCGTTTATTTTTTAGAAATTTACAAATAAAATACATAGATATACATATATAAATAAAACATTAAACCTTTGCGTCAAGAAAACAGAACGGAAATATAAAACCAACACTTATTTCTTACCGTAAGTGTCAAAAAGGATAATTCCCTTTTAGTATTAAAAAAAAAGTTTTGAATGTTCTCAAAGCCTCCAAAAAATTCAAGGATAGTTGCATTTGATTTGATTTCTAAATATATGGTTTCTCGAGCCAAATTTAAAGTTTTAAAAAGCAATAAGAGTTGCATTCAGCTGATTCGTATATTATGGGGCCACGTTCTATCTCATCTAAGAAAAATAAAATACTTTCATTTTAAATCGACGAACATGTTTTCAGCTTTAAAAAAATTTTAGGGGTGTCTCGAAATTTAAAAAAAAGGAAAAAAGGGGTCTAATTTCGACTGTATACTTTCGCAAACACAAAAACTGTTAAATGTTATTCCTTACCAATAACAATTGTTTCTACCATTATGCAATAAAGGTCGCAGATAAATGCACGTTTGAGATTAAAAAAAGTACCTTATTACCTACTTTAGATGCTATACATATTCTTTTTGGACCTCAGATCATATTTTCTAGTCAATGAATCTTACGTTCAAGTGCTTACTGCTAAAAAAAGCAGGTCAACTTAGTATCAAAACTTATTTACACCTTCTACATATTGTAAGTATGTACGAAAAAAATATTTTTATGAAAAAAAAAAAACCAGTTTATACAATAAAAACGTGTTCTAGAAACTATTTATAGTAATTTGAATGAATTCTGAAATTAATTTGCAGAAAGGGAAACACTATTTCTCACCTTTTGTGGAAAAAATTTACAAAACAAAATTAAAAAAAAAGGTCGTTCTAGGCAACAGACGGGCTATTTAAGTGGCAGCCCTTAGCCCTTAGCTCGCAACTGAACCTACAGGTCATCAAGGATGTCTCTTCAATCACCTCAATAGCAATGAATCAGATATGCTGAGTTCAGATTATAACTTTTCGCACTAGCAAGAAACCTCGGATGTTCAGCTTCTATTTTTAACTATATGCTAAACTAGCAAGTTTGTTATAAGCAACATTAAAAATACTTGAAGGTTTCTAAAATGTTCAATTTGAAAATATCTTCCAATTTTTGAAAGTCATGTCGAAAAACTTTTCTTTAACCCAAATCGTTAAAAATATTTAGACAGCAGGAACACGAATACGAACAATTAGATTACCTTTAATAAATAGGTTAAAAAAAAGGTTTGAATAGCAAAATGGCCCTCGAGGCATTTTTATTATTTGAGGCAAAAGTACAATGTGTTTTATGAAATGATTTTCACCAGGTTAAGAACACTATGCTTTGGTAAAAATAACACGCAGCACTTATGTGTTCTCAAAAGACAATAATAAATTCAGATGAACAAGTTACAATTCACGTCCAGGTTTTGCAAGAGGGGAAAATATTTTTTTTAGAACGAAATCGACTGTCCAATCTTTAATTTTGTTTCAATAGTATCAATATCTTCGTATGGTTAACTCTTATAAGTTCGCAAGTGCGATGAAAAAAAAAACTTCGTTAAAGTATATTCCTGAAAATATTTACCGTATCTGGAGTGTGCAAGATAAAAGTTCCGTTTTCTTCCAAAAAAAAAAAAAAAACAATCTGGCAAAATACAATTAATATCCGTTCATACTTACTATTTTTTCTTTTCAATTGAGAAGATATTCCTTTCGCGAGCGCGTGAACCTTTATTTTTTACTAAGTCTTTTTGTTTCGTTAAAGCCATAATTTAAAGCATCATTTCAAAATTTTTCTTGCACACTCCATGTTCCAAAAACAAAAAAATTGAATAAAAATTTTCCTTTTCAAAATTTCAATAACGGTTTGTCAAAATTTTTCATTGTACACCAATTAATTTCTGCACAGTTGATTGTTTCCCTTTTTTCTTCCCTTTTCGAATACCTTAATAAAACACCTTCAGTTATTCGTTTTTTTCAGGACCAGAAATATTTTTGTATCAGATATAAAATGAATTTGAATTTCTGGGGGGTTTCTTAATATTAATTCTCTGATACCACTGGTTTTTCATTGTTTAAATTTATTATTTCGCGATCGCGTCGAATATCTTTCTCAAAAAAATATTACTTTTGAATTCAAGCTTTATTTACGTTTAATATTCTGCTTAATCTCAAGCTTTAATTTCGAAAAATCCTTTTAAAGTTTATTCCTGAAAATGTTTCTAATATCTGGAGTGTGCAAGATAAAATTACCGTTTTCTTTCACAAAAAAAATGGCTTACTTCAATTAATACTCGTCCATACTTGCTATTTTTTCTTTTCAGTTGAGAAGATATTCGTATCGCGAGCGCGTGAACCTTTATTTTTTGCTAAGTCTTTTTGTTTCGTTAAAGCCATAATTTAAAGCATCATTTCAAAAATTTTCTTGCACACTCCATGTTCCAAAAACAAAAAAATTGAATAAAAATTTTCCTTTTCAAAATTTCAATAAGGGTTTGTCAAAATTTTTCATTGTACACCAATTAATTTCTGCACAGTTGATTGTTTCCCTTTTTTCTTCCCTTTTCGAATACCTTAATAAATCACCTTCAGTTGTTCGTTTTTTTCAGGACCAGAAATATTTTTGTATCAGATATAAAATGAATTTGAATTTCTGGGGGGTTTCTTAATATTAATTCTCTGATACCACTGGTTTTTCATTGTTTAAATTTATTATTTCGCGATCGCGTCGAATATCTTTCTCAAAAAAATATTACTTTTGAATTCAAGCTTTATTTACGTTTAATATTCTGCTTAATCTCAAGCTTTAATTTCGAAAAATCCTTTTAAAGTTTATTCCTGAAAATGTTTCTAATATCTGGAGTGTGCAAGATAAAATTCCCGTTTTCTTTCAAAAAAAAATAAAAATGGCTTACTTCAATTAATACTCGTCCATACTTACTATTTTTTCTTTTCAGTTGAGAAGATATTCGTATCGCGAGCGCGTGAACCTTTATTTTTTACTAAGTCTTTTTGTTTCGTTAAAGCCATAATTTAAAGCATCATTTCAAAATTTTTCTTGCACACTCCATGTTCCAAAAACAAAAAAAAAATGAATAGTTTTCCTTTTCAAAATTTCAATAAGGGTTTGTCAAAATTTTTCATTGTACACCAATTAATTTCTGCACAGTTGATTGTTTCCCTTTCTTCTTCCCTTTTCGAATACCTTAATAAAACACCTTCAGTTATTCGTTTTTTTCAGGACCAGAAATATTTTTGTATCACATATAAAATGAATTTGAATTTCTGGGGGGTTTCTTAATATTAATTCTCTGGTACCACTGGTTTTTCATTGTTTAAATTTATTATTTCGCGATCGCGTCGAATAATTTTTCAAAAAAATATTACTTTTGAATTCAAGCTTTATTTACGTTTAATATTCTGCTTAATCTCAAGCTTAAATTTCGAAAAATCCTTTTAAAGTTTATTCCTGAAAATGTTTCTAATATCTGGAGTGTGCAAGATAAAATTCCCGTTTT